>NW_028318554.1:1347500-1647500 GCF_062004578.1 Staurois parvus | reverse complement strand
CCTGGTACCTTTTTCATAGGCTTTTTTGAGTTTGGGCAAGGACACAGGGGCCACGTGATCCCCTATTTCCCAGGGGCCCCATGAGTTGTCAGTCCGCCCCTGCTCCAGTGCAGTCAGAATCGCACCGATATGACAAACAATAGGGTGTGATTTGTCATGCGATTTGAAACGATCAAATCGCATTAAAATTTGCACTATTGTGACTGGGGACTAAACCCGCAACAGTACAATCAGTCTGTATACGCAGTAAAGAATGCTTGTTATACTCACTATAGAACCTAGGGGGTAATCCTCTGCATCGTGTAAAAAATGCTGTTTGATCCTGTCTTCTCTGATCCACCCCTTCTTCTACTGTCCCGAATCCATCTGCTGATAGTACAGAGCCTTGAGGGCAAGCTGTGCATGCTCAGTTTGGTGTGTATTGCTAGAGGGGCTTTTATTTTTCTTGGGATAGTGCATTTGATCAACACAGCGCCAATCAGCGCTGTCTAGGGTCAGGGGTCATGCAGCCTCATAGGATAATTCGGGAAGAATGAAAACTTCTCCTACAAGCCTTAACCAGTGCTCTGCTGGACACTGATAGAAGTCACAAGACTGCAATATACTGCTGATGAGAAAAGGTATTTAGCAGTTTATATTTACTGAAATAATTGCATTTCCATGTTTTGTGTACTGTGGGAGACCAGATATAGTGAATGCAGGGTCCAGGGAGAGCAGATATAGTGAATACAGAGTCCGGGGAGACCAGATATAGTGAATGCAGGGTCCAGGGAGACCGGATATAGTGAATGCGGGGTCCGGGGAGACCAAAAATAGTGAATGCGGGGTCCGGGGAGAGCAGATATAGTGAATGCAGGGTCCAGGGAGACCGGATATAGTGAATGCGGGGTCCGGGGAGACCAAAAATAGTGAATGCGGGGTCCGGGGAGAGCAGATATAGTGAATGCAGGGTCCGGGGAGACCGGATATAGTAAATGCTGGGTCCGGGGAGACCGGATATAGTGAATGCAAGGTCCGGGGAGACCGGATTTAGTGTGAATGCAGGGTCCGGGGAGACCAGATATAGTGAATGCAGGGTCTGGTGAGAGCGGATATAATGAATGTTGTGTCAGGGGAGACAAGGTATAGTGAATGCAGGGTCCAGGGACACCAGATATAGTGAATGCAGGGTCCGGGGAGAGCGGATATAGTGAATGCAGGGTCCAGGGACACCAGATATAGTGAATGCAGGGTCCGGGGAGAGCGGATATAGTGAATGCAGGGTCCAGGGACACCAGATATAGTGAATGCCGGGTCCGGGAGACCAGATATAGTGAATGCAGAGTCCGGGGAGAGCGGATATAGTGAATGCAGGGTCCTGGGAGACCGGATATAGTGAATGCAGGGTCCGGGAGACCAGATATAGTGAATGCAGGGTCCAGGGAGACCAGATATAGTGAATGCAGGGTCCAGGGAGACCAGATATAGTGAATGCAGGGTCCTAGGAGACCAGATATAGCGTATGCAGGGTCCAGGGAGATCAGATTTAGTGAATGCAGGGTCCAGGGAGAGTGGATATAGTGAATGCAGGGTCCGGGGAAAGTGGATATAGTGAATGCAGGGTCCGGGGAGATCAGATATAGTGAATGCAGGGTCCGGGGAGATCAGATATAGTGAATGCAGGGTCCGGGGAGACCAGATATAGTGTATGCAGGGTCCAGGGAGATCAGATATAGTGAATGCAGGGTCCGGGGAGACCAGATATAGGGAATGCAGGGTCCGGGGAGACCAGATACAGTGAATGCAGGGTCCGGGGAGACCAGATATAGTGAATGCAGGGTCCAGGGAGACCAGATATAGTGAATGCAGGGTCCGGGGAGACCAGATATAGTGAATGCAGGGTCCGGGGTTTAGTAACACTTTAAATGTGATTCCAGTTCTACGCTTCATGCACACTGGCTTGAAAGAAGTGCTACTCCTAGAGAAGTTTAGCGTTTTGCCTGTAGAAGCAACTAATGTTCTCATATGTGGCCATGCACATTAAGTAGTCTAAAGGCACTTTTTAACCACTTGACCTCCGGAAGATTTTACCCCCTTCCTGACCAGGTCATTTTTTGCTATGCGGCACTGCACTACTTTAACTGGCAATTGCGTGGTCATGCAGTGCTGTACCCAAATTAAATTTATGTCCTTTTTTCCCACAAATTGTACTTGTACTCTTGCTGTGGTATTTGATCGATTCTTGTGGTTTTTTTTTTGGGGGGGGGGGCTTTTTACAATTTAAACGAAGAAAGACAGACAATTTTGTAAAAAAATATTTTTTACTTTCTGCTATAAATCATATCCAAAACAAAAAATGAAAACAATCAAATCTCTTTATAAATTTTTGACCAGAATGTATTCTGCGACATGTCTTGCGTGATAGTTATAGCGTCTGCAAACTATTGGATATACACTATTATGGGATATATATTATTAGTAAAACTAGTAATGGCGGCGTTCAGCAACTTATAACGGGACTGCGATAGCATGGAGGGCAATCTGACAATAACTGATGCTGGGGGGAACTGACTAACTGCCACTGATATCACCAGTGACACTATTACAGGGATCAGTGCTAATAATATGCACTATCACTGTACTAATGACACTGGACCAGAATGGGTTAACATCGAGGGTGATCAAGGAGTTAATTGTGTGCCTACAAAGTGTTTATGTGTGTATCATGTCTGCTTTTAATGGGGATGCTTCCATTTCTTGCTTAAGTGCAGTTGCACTCTGCTAGATCGGTTGCTCCAGAGTTTAGTAAAAGACAAAATCTCTGCTGACTTCCATCATCCAATCATGTGTAGCACCCTCCTATATAGCTGGGGGGGAGCTAGATCCTAATTGTTAATTAGAGGCTGAATAGCAGCTTGGTGCAACAGTCAGAGGGTGGTAAAATTGTGGTCATGGCGCAGACCAGCCCCTCTGGAATTTCCCCCTGCTCTAGAACTTTGGAGAAAGGTCTAGAAGCAGTGGGTAAATCTGAGTAGTGTTTGATTTGTACCCTTAGATGATCCTGGCCAATCCCCAACAGGAGGCTTGGCAAGGAGCCAAGACAACCTTTAAGAGTAGCTTAGTAGGAAAGGATTAATATCATTGAGGGGGGTTACTTGTATTACACTCTTCAAGGACTTTAAATAAATTATGGTGGAGGATGTGTATTTAATTGATTAAATATATTATATATCTCTACTGGCAGCGATTTGGAGGTTTTCACCATACTTGACCAGAAGGGTAACCATTGAGCTGTCCCACACATATTTATAATAAATGAGGTTTCGTTTAAACCATGACAACCAATTACGGTAGGGAAACCTCTGTTATTTTTTACAGGTATTATTTTTTATAATACTGTTTTCTGTTGAAGGGTGGATAACTACCATATTTTCCGGCGTATAAGACGACTTTTTAACCCATGAAAATCTTCTGAAAAGTCGATGGTCGTCTTATACGCCGGTATGCGGTGAGCCAGTGTCAGGGCGGCACTTTTTCAAGGGGCGACGGAAGGGACACTAAGTACAGGGGCGGGCAGGGGGCTGCTGTACCTTACCTGGCTCCGGTCCCGGTCCCACGACGATCCGGTCCAGGAAGCGCGGCTGCTCCTTCTTTCAGTTCGGCCGCTCGATGGTCGCGCGGCCGCTCGGCTCCGCCTCCTCACTGGTGATTGGGCGCCAGTACTGGAAAGGCACACAGGCGACCAATCACCGGCGAGGAGGCGGAGCCGAGCGGCTCCACGAAAATCGAGTGAGGGAGCGGCCAGTAAGTGTGCAGCAGCCCCATGCTGTGACACTCTTGGCACTATTCCTCCTCCACACTGACACTAACGATGGGGCACTGTTCCTCCCCCACTGACACCAATGATGGGGCACTGTTCCTCCCCCACTGACACCAATGATGGGGCACTATTCCTCCCCCACTCACACCAACGATGAGGCACTATTCCTCCCCCCACTGACACCAACGATGAGGCACTGTTCCTCCCCCACTGACACCAATGATGGGGCACTATTCCTCCCCCACTCACACCAACGATGAGGCACTATTCCTCCTCCACACTGACACCAACAATGAGGCACTATTCCTCCTCCACACTGACACCAACAATGAGGCACTGTTCCTCCCCCACTGACACCAACGATGGGGCACTATTCCTCCTCCCCACTGACACCAACGATGGGGCACTATTCCCCCCCCACTGACACCAATGATGGGGCACTATTCTCCCCACTGATACCAATGATGGGGCGCTATTCCTCCCACTGACACCAATGATGGGGCGCTATTCCTCCCACTGACACCAATGATGGGGCACGATTCTTCCCACTGACACCAATGATGGGGCACTATTCCTCCCACTGACTAATGATGGAGCACTATTCCTCCCACCGACACTAATGATGGGGCACTATTCCTCCCACTGACACTAATGATGGGGCACTATTTCATCCACTGACACCAATGATGGGGCACTATTCCTCCCACTTATACCAATGATGGGACACTATTCCTCCCACTGATACCAATGATGGGACACTATTCCTCACACACTGACACTAATGATGGGGCACCATCATTGGTGTCAGTGGGAGGAATAGTGTCCCATCATTGGTATAAGTGGGAGGAATAGTGCCCCATCATTGGTGTCAGTGGGAGGAGTAGTGCCTCATCATTGGTATCAATGGGAGGAATAGTGCCCCATCATTGGTGTCAGAGCGAAGAATCGTGCCCCATCATTGGTGTCAGTGGGAGGAATAGCACCCCATCATTGGAATACCATACTGAAATAGCATACCATATTGAAATCAAATCTGATGTTTTTTCATTTTTATTTGGTGTGCGTTGGAAGAGGGGTAGTCTTATACGGCGAGTATAGCTCAAATCCTATATTTTAACAGGAAAAGTAGGGGGTCGTCTTATACGCCTAGTCATCTTTTACGCCGGAAATTATACCTTGTTAATTGACTTTTAGTCAAGTATGGACCTGTCCCTGTAAAGAATTGCTCTGTGGAGGTCCCTCTCTCTCCTTTTCTCCACCCACCAAGACCAATCAGGCTTCTGCACACCAGTATGGCAGCTTTAAATTGGCTGGACATAGATCTAGATATTTGGGACTCGGTCTGTTATAGATCGATACTCACTGATACTATCTTCCTGAAGAAGTGAACTTTGTTCATGAAATGTGTCTCATGTCTTTTGGATTACATAAATTAATTATAGTTGAATATCAGCATGCAATATACAGATGTCAACAGACGTTGAATCAGACTGGGACAAATGAAAAATGTTTTCTTAGATTTATAAGGAATACTCTAGTTTGAAGTGATGTAAATAAAGTATAAAACCTTTATGATACGTTTTGCATTGCATATGGCTCATGCCCTTGAGGCACCAAAATAAGCCCCACTGGTGCTGTGTTTCTAGAGTCAGCAAAAATTTGAGGATGGTGCCATGGACATAGAATTGTCACCTTTTATTCTCTGGGAGCAATCTGTCATGGGGTGGCTCCACTCTACTGGAGAAAAGTTCATCAATGTTCGTGTAGCGGAGGAAATTAATTCTATCTGTGCCTGCTGTAACCTGCCAGGGCTCTCAGTGTACCAGATCCAGCCAGAGGGAAGCATAGGCACACTGAAGACTTGGCATCGTAATCATTTGTTGCCTCTATCTGAAGCAGTTTGTGTGCCACTACAGCCAGATCCACAGTCAACGTCCGGGTCCTCCCAGAGAGCTCGGCCAGTGACTCGGTCTCAGTCCGTGATCCAGCCTGCAGAAGATGGGGAGAGTGAAGATGAAGAGATGGGAATGGATTGGCTGTGGTCATCTCAGATGCCTGAATCTGTTATCCCTCCTTCTCCTTCCATGGTGACTGACACCGGGATACTCGGGCCAAGGCTCCTGAGTTTGTGCCTCAGAATCTACTAATTGAAGAGCTGGAAGACTCTCAGTCCTCTTTGCTGACGGCAGACCCTGCAGACTTCGCATCCTTCATTGAAGAGGAAGTTAGGGATGAAGCTAAAATGCAGGAAGAAGAGAAGGTTGTGGAGGAAGAAGAGACCAGTGTGCTGGCAATCCCAGAGCCTAAAGAACAGCGAGAGCGTAGGGTTACTCACCTGCCAAAGAGACTAACATATGATACTTTGGGTGAGAGCTCTGAAGAGGTCCTTGTTGTCTAATCATAATTAGTATTACAAGATATTATTATAAGAAGTTTTATTAAAATGATAAGACAACATTGGTGCCGTCCAAGTGACTAGAAGAGCATTTTTGGATTCAGTAACAGAAGTCGGTGGTGACAACAGTTCTGTGAGGTGGACCTTGAAGCTTTGCTGTGACTCTAATGTCTGGTTGTGATTTAATAATCTGACACACAAACAGAAGAAGTTTTGGAACCCCAGAATTATCTGGAGACTGAAAAACTGTACAAAAGTCTGTGCCAAGAACCAGAAGACCTGAACTGGACACAGAGGAAGTAACTTCAAGACAGAGCCTCAAATGTGGTGAGTGAATATTTCCTTTTTGTAATTATTAGTCTTATAGTCAAAATGCTTACTAAGTGTGAAGATAGTATCCGTTCTGACACAGTTAACAGATGGGTGTTAAAATGTATTAAACGTCATGGTGGTCCTTATGACATGCCAGAAAAATGTAAGCAGACATGGACTTTAACCCCCCGCCTACAAGGCACTTATACCCCCATCCTGTCCAGGCCAATTTTCAGCTTTCAGCGCTGTCACACTTTGAATGACAATTGCGCAGTCATGCAACACTGTACCCATATTAAATTTTTATCATTTTTTTGAGACAGATAGAAATTTCTTTTGGTAGTATTTAATCACATCTGGGTTTTTTTATTTTTTGCTAAACAAACCAAAAACAACTGAAAATTTTGAAAAAAAAATTTTTTTTCTTAGTTTTTGTTATAAATTTTGTAAATAAGTGATTTTTCTCCTTCACTGATGGGCGCTCATGAGGCTGCACTGATGGGCACTGATGAGGAGACACTGGTAGGTGGCACTGATGGACATTGACAGGTATCACTGATGGGCACTGAAAGGCAGCACTCATATATGGCACTGATAGGAGGCACTGATAGGTGGCACTGATAGGTGGCACCGATAGGCGACACTGACTGGCACTGATAGGCGGCACTGATAGGCAGCACTGATGGGCACTGATAGGCAGCACTGATGGGCACTGATAGGCGGCACTGATAGGTGGCACTGATTGGCAGCACTGAAAAGCAGCTCAGATGGGCACTGATATGTGGCATTGATGTGCACTGGTAGGCACTGATATGTGGCACTGATGTGGCACTGATGGGCACTGGCAGGTGGCATTGATGGGCACTGACAGGTGGCACTGCTAGGGCTACACTGATCATCAGGACACACTGATCATCAGTGCCTTGATGATCAGTGTACATGTCCTCTCTGAGGAATGCCGATTACTGGCTCTCCTCTGTCAGCGTGACAGCTCATGAGGAGAGAAATGCCGATACCAGGCATTTCCTTATTTACATGCAATCAGCTGTGATTGGACACAGCTGATCACATGACCAAGCCGACGTCTTCGGCTTTTTCCGTTGATCAGTGATCCGCTGTGTTCGAGGGACACAACACACCACTGATCACGGCGATGCGCGTCCCCAGAGCCGAGCATGCGCGGTTAGAGTGGGAGGACGTCATATGACGTCCTCCCAGAACGAGAGAACCACCTTGCGCCCGTCATTTTATTATATGGCCGGTGGGAGGTGGTTAATGAAATTGCCCAGTTACAGAATGCAGTTGATAGTAGTAACAAGATCTGTGAGATATTAAAGAACCAATCAGAAGCGGCGGCTGTACATTTAAAATTGCATGCAGTTACTATTGGGGAAGCATTGATTGAGAAATCTAAACTTGGTGAAGAATTATCAGAGGAAAATGAGAGACTAAAATTAAGAATTATGGAATTGGAGAGAAATTCACAAGAATGCAGATATGCATCAAATCTAAAATCCAGCAATCTGCTGCAAAATACAAACTTAAACTTCCCAATAAATGATAAAGAATCTCATATCGAATCTGATAATTCATTGCCAGCTGCACCCACTGTGACTACCCCAGTTTACAACAATAGTAATAATACCGGTGAAGTACGGCTTGTAATTAAACCTTTGAAACCAAAAGAATTAGACACAATTCTTAAAGAAATAGGAATGGTTCCTCGACATGATTTAAACAGATTTTTAAAATGGTTTTGTGACTTGCAGCATCCAGAGATATGTACACTCTGATCCATCTGATGTAGAAAGAGTTGTGCAAAATTCTATAGGTCGTGGGCTTTGGTTTAGAATTAAACAGATCTGTATTCAGCCTCTAAGGACAAGAGATATATTCCTGGAATTATTGTGTGTATTGTATGGTATACATTCTGATGTTATTATTCATGGGGGGATCAAACAAATGCTGAATGAATCTCCCTATGAATTGTCACATAGGATAGCTACTATCACGGAAATGTTGGTTGGTAATAGTTCTGCATTGGAGCATGGAGGTTTGATACACAGGATTTTGGTTCTAGGTGCTTTGTGTGAGGATATCCAGGAAAATATATTACTGGTGTAGCAGGCTCCTTGTACAAGAGGATTCAGAAGGAATGACATGTTCAGCAGTCAGTCCTTCCTCTCTCTCCCCTATTTGTAAAACCTGGGCATTCTGCCAAGTTCATGACTCATCCACTACACAGCAAAGAACGCTGGGAGAGGGAGGGAAGCAGGAAGTGAAGGGGAGAACAGAGAGACACGAGGCTGGAGAAAAGACAGGGACATGTGGAGCCCGTCCAAGCAGAGGAGGAGGCACTACAGCACCCAGCGCGGATAGAGGGACCCTGCTGTGTGTTCAGAGTCTGGTGAGCTGTCCCACTGGAGAAAGTAAGACACGCCATTTACACTTTGCATATAGACTGGGACATCCGCACCCCACTGCTGGGATCTCATCAATCCGGGGCCCTGTGCAAGCCACAGATCCCCCTGCCTGCTTTGCCCCTCACCACCAGTGTAATTGAGACTGTCTGCCCTGGGGACTGACACATACTGGGAGATTGCATCCTGCGACTGCCCCTGGTCTTGGGGTGCTTTGTGTTGCGTTTAGACACTGAGGTTGGACCCTCTCAGCCCAGAAACCTAGTGAAATCGGATGTAACCCACACCAGCTGAAACTCCAAAGAAGCCTTCAGCTGCTATTTACTTCATTGTAAGGACTAAACGTGCACCAACTAGAGCTCCACCGATACAAGGACTGAAGTGGGGGAATCTGGCTTAGTAGCCTTATTAGAGGTACCTCTTTATTGCATTCTGTTCTGACTCTGAGGTGATTTTTGGCTAACGCCCCTCAGAAGCAGAATCATACACCGGTGTGGGTAATACATTTCATTGATAGAGTATAAGTAAGTTTATTTGTTTGATATCAGTTGTATTCTGCTTAAAGTGCAACTCTGCCATCCGGAGACTCTTGGCTGTGAAGCCCTCTAGTGGCAGACCAAATTTACTGCATTGCATAAAAGAAGAAAAGTAAGTTTTGAAGTTGAAAGGGGAACCCCACCCCTCCACACTGCATTTCATTCTCCATAAAATTGTTCTTGTTTCATTTAACCCTGTGTCAGCAAATTTCTTGGCGGGGTATTTGCTATTCATTACCAGTTGTGCCAGAGGGATTGGGTTTGCTTAGGGTTGGATCTATTGAGCGCAGGACCCTTAATATATTCCAGCCTGTCCCAAGGGGCAGTGCTACACGTTGGGGCTCGTCCGGGATTCTTGCTGCTCAATTACCCAACAACCACTCAAGCAGTGCCCTATACCAACTCCTAAGATGGACGTCGCAGCCGCGACCAAGTGGTGCAGCAGGGAAAATGCTTGCCCAGAACAGAGTGTAGTGGTCGAGTTCCCCAGAGAAATGGGGACCGAAGAACAGATTACCAAGATAGTGAATGCACTACCCACAGAGGGAAAGAAAACGTGGGTGATAGATGTGATACCCGCCTCAGACACCACCCTGGCATATGCCCTGCTAGAGTGGAAGAAGGGATCCCTGACAGTTTCCAAGGAGCCAATATCCAAATAGAGGATGGGACAAGGCTCCAGTTACTTCAGTTGAACACCCCCGGGCCTAGTTGTGCAAAACCTGAGAGGGAAGAACCCCTCTCCCAGACACCTCTAGCCACCATAGGCCCGGAATTCCTCACTGCATTGGGGGACTTCATGTTAAAATGCCGCAAAGACCCCTCTCCATACACAGGGATGTATCGGAAGCTCCGATTCTTCTCGGGTAGGCAACCAATACCTACCGGGGAGGATGGCTTTGAAGAGTGGCTAGACCAAGCCATGCAAGCACTAAGTGAATGGGACATTCCTGAGGCCCACAAGAAACAGAGGATTACGGAGAGCCTAAGGGGCCCTGCATTGGAGGCCATTCGCAACCTAAAACTTAGCAAACAGGATTGCACTGCTCAGGGCTATCTAGATGTTTTACAAGATGTATTTGGGCGTACTGAAAAGGCTTCAGACCTCATCTATCAGCTAGAGCATACCTACCAAAATGAAGGGGAGAAACTCTCCAGTTACATGGGACGTCTAGACAAGATAATATACCAAATTCTGCTAAAAAGGGGACTAGGCCCTGAAAGAGTAGATGAGGTTCGGGCGCAACAAGTCCTACGGGGAGCCAGGCCCCTAGACCCCATTGCCATTCTATTACGAACTCGGCGAGATGGTGGCCTCCTGAACTATCCAGACTTGATCCGGACTGTGAGAGAGGAGGATGCCATGTTGGATGACAAAGAGAGACAGTCAGACTCTGTTGTAGGGGTCCGGGTAGTCAATGTGGGAGGTGACACCCCTGAAGTTGAACTCCTTAAGACGCAGGTGTCCCAACTAATGGAGATGGTGACCTTACTAATGGCGGGACCGTCGGGTTTAGCGAGAGAGACGAGAGCAGTTTCTGAAAACCTGTCAGGAGTTGCCCCAACGCAAGCAACTAGTCCCACCATTCAAATGACCTGCTTTAATTGTGGAGGGACCGGACATGTCAGGAGAGTCTGTCCGAGCCCCAGGAAGCCTGAAGCTAAGCGCCAACCGGCGGAAAACTTCAGAGGGCCCTGGTGAAGGAGCAACCCAGGGACCCCACCACCGCAGCTAGCTCCACTCAACCAAGTAAAAGGGGGGCGAGGAGAAAATCTGGTCCTATCCAGAAGGACCCCACCATCCCTTACAAACAGCCTAGGGAAAATGCCACTTCACCTCAGGGAGTCAGTGCACACCTCAAACCTGGGAGTCAACCACGGCTTAGGCCGAGCCAAAACTCCCCCAGGAGGGGAGTAAGGAAAAGAACTGCAGAACAGAAGAAGACGGCTACCTGTTCACCACTCCCTGAGAATTTAGTGGGACCCTCCCCTGTCGTCCCGATTCAGGTAGATGGGATTTATACCAGGGCTCTTCTGGACACCGGAGCCCAAGTAACCCTTCTGTACCGAGACTTCTATGACAAGCATCTGAAGCATTTGCCCTTGCAGAAGCTGGAAGATCTAGAAATATGGGGCATAGGAACCCAGAAGTTTCCCTATGATGGTTACCTATCGGTCAGACTAACTTTTGATCCTTCCATGACAGGGAAGGCTGAGACTTTCAAAGCCTTAGCCGTCATCTGTCCCCGGCCGCCTGGTGCCAATGGGAGTCCCCTAATCATAGGGACCAACACCAATCTTGTCAGAAGGCTGCTGGCGCCATTGGTCGAAGAGCCCAATGATCAACCCACTTCCGTACATCCCATGCTGAGGCAAGCATATCAGCGCCTGGTACAAGAGAGGAGAGCCCCAGCAGAAAGAATAGGGAAGATATGGCGCCTGGATCAACATGAGAAGGTGCTACAACCCAGAGAGGTGGCGTGTTTACAGGCATCAGTCAAATTGACCTGGAAGCAGCCAGGCCCCTTCATTGTCCTTGAGGCTGGTGGCTGTGAAGAGAACACAGGAGTGGAGATCCTCCTGGAGGTAGTGTCAACAAAAGCGCTACGGAGGAGCCACGGAAAGGTTTCGGTCAGTGTTCATAATCCAACTGCTGCCCCAGTGAAAATCCCAGCTCGGGTGCTGTTAGGACATGTGGATCCTGCAACCCCAATCTTGCCCACTGAGCTAGGGGACGGAAGAGAGAAAGAAATCCCTGTCGATGTGTTTTACCCAAGGAACACCCCCCTTTCCCCAGAATGGAGAGAGAGAGAGAAGAATCAACTCCTAAGGTGGCGGGCTGCATTCTCCAGAAGTGAGTTCGATGTGGGGTGTGCAGAGAGTGGCCATCATCGGATCCGGCTTCGAGAAGACGCCCCATTCAGGGAAAGGGTTCGACGAGTTCCACTGGGAGATTTGGAAGACCTGCGTGAGCAACTGGCAGAGTTGAAGAGGACAGGCATCATCAGAGAGTCCCGAAGCCCATACGCCTCTCCGATAGTGGTGGTCCGGAAGAAGAACGGATCTTTAAGATTGTGCATCGACTACCGGACGCTAAACCGAAGAACTGTTCCTGATCAGTATACCACCCCCAGGATAGAGGATGCTTTGCAAAGCCTATCAGGGGCAAAGTGGTTCAGTGTGCTGGACCTGAAGAATGGGTATTACCAGATCCCCATGCACCCGGAAGACCGAGAAAAGACCGCGTTCATAACCCCAATAGGGTTCTTTGAATTTGACCGGATGCCTCAAGGTTTGTGCAACTCTCCAGCCACCTTTCAAAGGCTGATGGAGAAGACGGTGGGTGACATGAATTTAATTGAAGTACTGGTATACTTGGACGACATCATTGTGTTCGGGAAGACCCTGGAGGAACATGAGGAGAGATTGGAGAAGGTGCTCAAGAGACTTCATGATGAGGGACTGAAGTTGTCTTTGGAGAAGTGCCAGTTTTACCAACCCTCGGTCAATTACCTGGGTCATATCGTATCGGCCGATGGAGTGGCCACTGACCCCAAGAAGCTGGAAGCTGTCACCTCATGGCCGAGGCCCACAAATGTCACAGAGCTCAGATCTTTCCTGGGGTTTTGCTCCTATTATCGCAGATTCGTCCAGGGCTTCGCTCGGATAGCCCGCCCACTCAATGAACTGCTCAGAAACGAAGAAGACAATGATGATGCAGATCTTTCTAGACCTGCGAAGCCAGCAGTGGAACCCAGGAGGCCTATGGAATCTATTCAAGGATAATGGACAACCCAGTGTGAAGAGGCCTTTGAACGGCTGAAAAAGAGTCTAACCACCGCCCCAATCCTGGCCTATGCAGACCCAGCCAAGCCGTACGAATTGCATGTGGATGCAAGTAGAGATGGGTTAGGGGGAGTCCTCTATCAAGAACAGAATGGATGCTTGCGACCTGTCGCCTATGTGAGCTGGGGTTTGGCGTCCGCTGAGAAGAACTACCCCACCCACAAGCTTGAATTCTTGGCCTTGAAGTGGGCAGTAGTGGACAAACTTCGAGATTACCTATATGGAGCAGAATTCGTGATAAAAACAGATAATAACCCCCTCACATACATTCTCACTACAGCTAAGCTGGATGCTACTGGCCACAGGTGATTAGCTGCCTTATTGGAGTTCACTTTCAGCCTCGGTTATTGGCCAGGGATTGGTAATAGGGATGCAGATGCCTTATCCCGAAGACCTCACTGTTCCAAGGATTCCCCAGAAGAGTGGACTCAGGTGCCCTCTGAAGGGGTACGAGCCTTATGCCAAGGAGTGGAACACCGAACAGGAGGTGGGTCCAGGGCAGAAGACATTGGGATTTCGGCGTCTGGCGTTCCCAGGTGTTATTGCAATGTCACCCAGGTTGGGGGTGAAGGCCTGCCCATGCATTCCAGGAAGGATCTGCGAAGAGATCAGTTGGAAGACCCCCTCTGCGGCCTAGTATTGAAGGTTTTAGAAAGCAAAAGCCCTGATTTGCTTCTTACATCGTCAAGGGAGGCCCGGCGGCTACATCGTGAGTGGGATCGGCTACAATTACGCCACGGAGTGGTCTACCGAAGGGGCCCCTCTGATGATCCTGAAGAGAAATGGCAGCTATTTTTGCCCGCAAAACACAGAGAAACAGTGCTGGCCACTCTCCATGATGACCATGGCCATCTGGGACCAGAAAGAACCTTTTGTTTGGTAAGAGACCGCTTCTACTGGCCCTGCATGCGGACAGAAGTTGAAAGTTACTGTCACTCCTGCATCCGATGTATTCAGAGGAAGACTCTGCCTCAACGAGCTGCCCCAATGGGCCACCTTCAAAGTCAGGGACCCATGGACTTGGTGTGCATTGACTTCCTATGCCTGGAGTCGGATCAGAGTGGACAGGGAAATATCCTGGTAGTGACTGACCATTTTACCAGGTATGCCCAGGCTTTTCCTGCTAGAGATCAGTTAGTATCAACTGTGTCAAAGATTTTAGTAGAAAGGTTCTTTGTGCATTATGGACTACCACAACGTATCCACTCAGACCAAGGGAGAGATTTCGAGAGCAATCTCATCAAGAGACTCTTGAGTCTACTAGGCATCCAAAAGTCGAGGACTACTCCATACCATCCTCAGGGAGATCCTCAGCCAGAGAGATTCAATCGTACCCTCCTGAATATGCTCGGGACTTTGACTTCAGTGCAAAAGCAACACTGGAGTAAGCATGTAGCAGCCATCGTACATGCCTACAATAGCACTGCCAACGACGCTACAGGATACTCTCCTTACCAGCTGATGTTCGGCCGGGAAACCCGACTGCCAGTAGACTTGGCTTTTGGAACCTCTGTAGACCATACCTCTGCAGCTTCCCATAGAGGATATGTGGACCGCCTAAGGAAAAGCCTGAAGATTGCTTATGAGAAGGCTCAAGCCACCTCAGATGCCAGGGGACAGAGAAACAAAGAGAACTTTGATCTCAGAGTGCGAGTACAGGACTTACAATCTGGAGACAGAGTCTTACTGAGAAATCTGGGTATCCCTGGAAAACACAAGTTGGCGGATAGGTGGCGATCAGAGCCCTATGTCATCTGCAAACAATGGATTGCCAGTTTACCAGATTCGACCGGAAAAGGGTGTTTGTCCACTCAAAACCTGGCACCGCAACCACCTTTTGCCTTTGTCAGATGCAGTCCGTCTACCATCACAATCTGATCCACAGTCTACCCCCTCAACTTCTCAGAGGACTAGACCTGTGACCAGGTCTCAACCCACACCACCTCCTGCAGATGAAGAGGACAGTGAGAGTGAGGAGGTAGGGACAGATTTGCTGTGGCCATCTGACATTTCCGAACCCACCATTCCTATCTTCCACTGGAGTGACTGACGTAGTTCCTCTTAGGCCAGAGGCTCCTGAATTTGTGCCTCAGGCCCAACCTGCAGAAGATTTGCAAGAATCTGAAGACTGGTGGTCCATTGTTGATGTGGGAGAAGATGTGGAGGAAGCTGAACTGGGAGAGACAGAGAGCGTCGAGCAAGAAGCGAGGGTTGATGAGTCAGTAGTGTCAGAACCAACATCGGAAGCAACGCCAGAACCATTGCTAGAGCCCAGAGAACAGAGAGCGTAGAGTTATTCAACCCCCAAAGAGACTGACATATGATGTGTTGGGTGAAAACTCTGAGGAAGTAGTACATGCTTCTCAAAGGAATCTCGTGGCGCCTGGTTCTCCTACAGCAGTTTCGGTAGAGAACAGCCCCAACTCACCCCCTGGCACATCTGGTTGGGCCATTCCCATTAGTGTGGCCTATGGGCAGGACAACCCTCACTCTGCTACATGGTGGGAGGTTCCTCTGCCAGATTCTTATGCAAGTGTGAATAATTTAATTTCCTGTGTGTACTAACTTTGCTTTTTCTCCGCGTGTATATAAAAAGCATGTAACAGGTTGCTTTTACTGCTGTCTTTGGAGGACCAAAGCTTCTCTGGTGGGGGGAGTGTGTAGCAGGCTCCTTGTACAAGAGGATTCAGAAGGAATGACATGTTCAGCAGTCAGTCCTTCCTCTCTCTCCCCTATTTGTAAAACCTGGGCATTCTGCCAAGTTCATGACTCATCCACTACACAGCAAAGAACGCTGGGAGAGGGAGGGAAGCAGGAAGTGAAGGGGAGAACAGAGAGACACGAGGCTGGAGAAAAGACAGGGGCATGTGGAGCCCGTCCAAGCAGAGGAGGAGGCACTACAGCACCCAGCGCGGATAGAGGGACCCTGCTGTGTGTTCAGAGTCTGGTGAGCTGTCCCACTGGAGAAAGTAAGACACGCCATTTACACTTTGCATATAGACTGGGACATCCGCACCCCACTGCTGGGATCTCACCCATCCGGGACCCTGTGCAAGCCACAGATCCCCCTGCCTGCTTTGCCCCTCACCACCAGTGTAATTGAGACTGTCTGCCCTGGGGACTGACACATACTGGGAGATTGCATCCTGCGACTGCCCCTGGTCTTGGGGTGCTTGGTGTTGCGTTTAGACACAGAGGTTGGACCCTCTCAGCCCAGAAACCTAGTGAAATCGGATGTAACCCACACCAGCTGAAACTCCAAAGAAGCCTTCAGCTGCTATTTACTTCATTGTAAGGACTAAGCGTGCACCAACTAGAGCTCCACCGTTACAAGGACTAGAGTGGGGGAATCTGGCTTAGTAGCCTTATTAGAGGTACCTCTTTATTGCATTCTGTTCTGACTCTGAGGTGATTTTTGGCTAACGCCCCTCAGAAGCAGAATCATACACCGGTGTGGGTAATACATTTCATTGACAGAGTATAAGTAAGTTTATTTGTTTGATATCAGTTGTATTCTGCTTAAAGTGCAACTCTGCCATCCGGAGACTCTTGGCTGTGAAGCCCTCTAGTGGCAGACCAAATTTACTGCATTGCATAAAAGAAGAAAAGTAAGTTTTGAAGTTGAAAGGGGAACCCCACCCCTCTACACTGCATTTAATTCTCCATAAAATTGTTCTTGTTTCATTTAACCCTGTGTCAGCAAATTTCTTGGCGGGGTATTTGTTATTCATTACCAGTTGTGGCAGAGGGATTGGGTTTGCTTAGGGTTGGATCTATTGAGCGCAGGACCCATAATATATTCCAGCTTGTCCCAAGGGGCAGTGCTACACTGGTTACCCCAAATCCTCATGATTTAAATGCCATTTAAAGATCATTTATGGAGACAATCAAACAAGAAGGCTGCAAAAGTTGATGTAGCCACATTGTTTAGGACAAATAGTCCAAAGGGCCGGCCAAGGGGGATTTACCAGGTCAAAGAATTGTGATCCTAATTTGCAAAACAAAGCTAATCAAAATAATAATAAACAAAAATCAAAGACCTGGATATCATTTTATCAGTTGAAACAGGAATATGGCTGTTTGAAAATTGAATATGACAAAATGAAGGCAGACCGTGACAAATTATTGGAAGCAAATGCAAATCTTCACAAACAGTTGAGGAGAGTACAAGGTGTCATAAATGTAGATATAGCAGAAGGTGAAGATCCTTCAAATCTGTCTTTGAATGTAAATTAGACCTCTGTGGGGTTGAATTAGATATGACTTTGTCTTATCTTCAGAAGGATTTGGCTAATAAAACTTTTGTTTGAGAACTTCTTATCTTTCTGATGTTGAAGATGTGTGAATCTGTGTGACCAGAAATACTCCTTTACAAGTGAAAGACAGAAGGATGAGAAATGTATGAGAAACTGTTTTGCTAACGGGGGAGAACAAGCAAATGTCTTATTTTGGATTTGACACCTCTATAAAATTAATTAATAATGGACTCTTTCAATTGTCATCAAACAATGGACTCTAAATTGTGCTATTTTCTTTCATTTTTTTCTTTTCTTTCTTATTTTCATTATCATTTATCTTTATCTTTGTTTAAAACCAGAGAGAGGCATTTAAACCTGATAATCATTTTAAAACCATCTGTATACATGTAACTCCTGAGGTGAGATGCTACAAAATGGCTTTGTATTTGCACACGGATGCTCAGACTGGGTAGAATAAGTTACTTTGGGAGGCTTTCTCTAAAATGATAAGACGGGTGAGTGAAAGTTATCACTCCGGTCAGAATCTGAATTATATTGAATCAGTTGTTTATAATATGCTGAAGTCTATGACATGTATGGATGTAAGGAACTTTCTACTTTCATGGTGAAGTTAATGGCAAGAATTTCTTCTGCTGCTTTGTCTGGACAGATGATCTGAGAAGCATAAATGTCAAGGTGATACTAAACCATTTTAGGATTTTAGATAAAAAGAGAAATATGTATACGAGCGCACCTATTTGTAGCAGCTGTACATCAGGTAGCCACACACCCTTAAAACAATAAAAATCAAAAATGCAGCGCTACAGAACCAAAGTATTTAAATGAAGGCAAATGAATGATTCAAATGAATGAATGAATGAACCAATAAATAACTGAATAAACGCAACAGTTCATGAAATATGGTGACTTTTAGTGTTCTCCTCTATGTCCTGTCCTTCTGATGCTCAGGCGTTGTGCAAAATAGTGCTGAAAGAATGCACACTCACCAGAACGCACAGGAAAATGAGCGTTTTATCAATATATGTTCCCCTTAGAGTCATCAGCTGGTCAGGATAGGGTAGTATGCTGGCCTCCCTTCAGAGCTCCTGGATAATCCTGTGTGATCCCTTGGCAGGTAGCCTATGGACATGCGTTCCTTACCCAGCGGAGAGATGGATGACTGTAAATAAATACTCCCCAAGGGAGTCAAAACAAGGACGCCTCCATAGTGTAGTAGGTGATTAAAAAAGGGTTTATTAACAACTCAAGCATCCGAGATACACGGCAGTGTATATAAGACAACGGACTGACCGTCCAATGGTAAAGATGGCCGCCGGAGCTCCACGATGCTCCGGCGGCGTGACGTCACGGCGTTCCTGGCTCCTCCTACGCATTTCGTGCACACGCACCTCGCCTGGGGGGATTTGGCAAATCCCCCCAGACGACGTGCGTGTGCACGAAACGCGTAGGAGGAGCGAGGAACGCCGTGACGTCACGCCGCCGGAGCATCGTGGAGCTCCGGCAGCCATCTTTACCATTGGACGGTCAGTCCGTTGTCTTATATACACTGCCGTGTATCTCGGATGCTTGAGTTGTTAATAAACCCTTTTTTAATCACCTACTACACTATGGAGGCATCCTTGTTTTGACTCCCTTGGGGAGTATTTATTTACAGTCATCCATCTCTCCGCTGGGTAAGGAACGCATGTCCATAGGCTACCTGCCAAGGGATCACACAGGATTATCCAGGAGCTCTGAAGGGAGGCCAGCATACTACCCTATCCTGACCAGCTGATGACTCTAAGGGGAACATATATTGATAAAACGCTCATTTTCCTGTGCGTTCTGGTGAGTGTGCATTCTTTCAGCACTATTTTGCACAACGCCTGAGCATCAGAAGGACAGGACATAGAGGAGAACACTAAAAGTCACCTTATTTCATGAACTGTTGCGTTTATTCAGTTATTTATTGGTTCATTCATTCATTCATTTGAATCATTCATTTGCCTTCATTTAAATACTTTGGTTCTGTAGCGCTGCATTTTTGATTTTTATCATTTTAGGATTTTGTTCAGTGGAATTATATGCTGAATGATCACAGTAACTGCTCTATTGAAGACAATGTGGGGTCGGCCTACAGCAAAAATGGTGAAAGCTAATCACTGCTGGCGGAACTTTCATTTTGGATTTTTGATGAAAATTGCTACAACTTATCAATTCATCTTTAAAAATGAAAACCCCTGTGCATTGAATGGAGACAATCCTGGATGTATGTGGATTGGAGCAATTGCTTTCAGTGGACCAAGCAATTAAGATGGTGAAAGGTGACTCATGTACTAAAGTCAAACCCAGGACTGGACTGTGAGGTGAGCTTATCATTACCCAATACTCATGACTGTGGTGGGATACATGGAAGAAACTACAAGCCATGGAATAGGCCTTCCAGCTATATGGGCCACTGATGTTTACCAAATCCTGTGCTTGTCATGGTCTAAAGTCATATTATCTAATAACTGATTCATGGGGATATTTTAAAGACTGATGAAGAGAGATGCAACCAGTTTCAATTTCATATTTTATATGAGCCATTATGAAGCATTCAATACCTCAACTCACAATGCAACCCTGATATGATTATATGTTCACTATTTATGAATCAGTTCTGCAGAAAGAAATTATTCACGTGGGGGAATATGTAGTATATTGTGTGTAATAAATATATATATATATATATATATATGTATGATATTGAAACACATACTGTTCATTCTTGGACAGGCCAGTGACAAGACCACTTTACACATCAGAAGAACTCTTTGCTATGTTAATTGTATGCAGGTCATCTAGGTATTTGGGGAATAGCCTGTTTATCTAGTTAGACATTTCAAAGGGTACATTGTTTACGTGTTTAAGCATGATAAAGAATGTGACTTGACCACACAAGATGGTTATTATTGATGGTAAATAGACTCCAGGGAGTAATTCATGGCAAATGGTGAAAGGATGACTTGTGTATCTGATAAACACTATGGTGACCTCCATTGTTATCTAGTAATGACAAGTGAAGTCTTTTCATGTAAGGTCAAAAGTGTTTTGTCAGCCAATCAGAAACCCTCCAGTAAACTGTATTTGAAGGGAAGTTATTTTGGCTGAGAGAGGAGCTTTTTCCTGTCAATAATATGGGAGCACGGGTATAGATCATAACTCACATTATTACATATATTTACATAGTTAGTCTGGTTGAAAAAAGACAAAAGTCCATCCAGTTCAACCAAAGAAAAAAAAAAAGTTATAATCCTACACCCACAGTTGATGCAGAGGAAGGCAAAAAAAACCAGCAAAGCATGATCCAATTTGCTCCTGCAGGGGAAAAAATTCCTTCCTGATCCCCCGAGAGGCAATCGGATATTCCCTGGATCAACTTTACCTATAAATGTTATATCCAGCTACAGTGGGGATCGAAAGTTTGGGCACCCCAGCTAAAAATTTGTATTAATGTGCATAAAGAAGCCAAGGAAAGATGGAAAAATCTCCAAAAGGCATCAAATTACAGATTAGACATTCTTATAATATGTCAACAAAAGTTAGATTTTATTTCCATCATTTACACTTTCAAAATAACAGAAAACAAAAAAATGGCATCTGCAAAAGTTTGGGCACCCTGCAGAGTTAATATCTTGTACTGCCCCCTTTGGCAAGTATCACAGGTTGTAAACGCTTTTTGTAGCCAGCCAAGAGTCTTTCAATTCTTGTTTGAGGTATCTTTGCCCATTCTTCCTTACAAAAGTCTTCCAGTTCTTTGAGATTTCTGGGCTGTCTGTCACGCACTGCTCTTTTAAGGTCTATCCATAGATTTTCAATGATGTTGAGGTCAGGAGATTGTGAAGGCCATGGCAAAACCTTCAGTTTACGCCTCTTGATGTAATCCCCCGTGGATTTCGAGGTGTGTTTAGGATCATTATCCATTTGTAGAAGCCATCCTCTCTTTAACTTCAGCTTTTTCACAGATGGTATCAAGTTACCATCCAAAATCTGCTGAAATTTTATTGAATCCATTTTTCCTTCTACTCGTGAGATGTTCCCTGTGCCACTGGCTGCAACACAACCCCAAAGCATGATTGATCCAACCCCATGCTTAACAGTTGGACAGAGGTTCTTTTCAATAAATTCTGTGCCCCTTCTTCTCCAAACGTACCTTTGCTCATTCCGGCCAAAAAGTTCAATTTTAACCTCATCGGTCCACAGAACTTGTTTCCAAAATGCATCAGGCTTGTCTATATGTTCATTTGCAAAGTTCAAACGATGATTTTTGTGGTGAGGACGTAGAAGAGGTTTTCTTCTGATGACTCTTCCATGAAGACCATATTTTGTTGTGGTGGTTTATGTAAGGATATATATTATTTATAAAGGGCGTGTCCCTTTCCCTTAGATGAAATATTACAGTGCCTCCAGCCGTTAAAATACGGCAAATATTTAGTAAACCAATAATTTGGACACTTTGATAATTTGATCACCACTTATTATTATACCTTGAATTCTTTTAGCCAATATGATTTCGTACCATACACACAAAATTTGCCTTATAATAGATAAATATAAAAATTTATTTATGTACAAAAATTATATACATATTAACACAAAACGCAAAAGACTGGTGATAAATGAATATTGGTACACACAATCAAAAATATATCCTACCAATGTAAGACACACTAATAAGGTCTCTAACTAATTACATCAATCACAAATTTTTAAATGATATGATATTTATTAAATTTATTAATAATTAATAATTTCGAATATCTCAAAGGTTATATTCTTACAAGCCGTGGCCATAGGATTGCAAGAAAGAATCCCTTGATATATGATACTCTGATTATTAATATTCAATAAATTATGAAATATGAAAAATTTATAATATGGCAATAAACAATTTTTAACAGTAACACAGTATCTTTCTACATATATCTAACTACCCAATATTGTTATGATACACTGAGGTAATTTTATGATTCCACACAACAGAGAAAATAATTAATACAAAAATCAAATAAATATCTCACCACACCCGGAATTCAGACTAGGCAACTCTCCCGTGGATTTAGCTGGCAGTGGAACGCCTTTAGACTGATATATAGGGCAAGTGAAAGATTCTCAGTAGGGGAGAATGTAGGGAGTTATAAGATTAGAGGTTTAAAGTTTTAGGAAGTTTGAAAAAATGGAAGAGTAGTTATTCAGCAGATCTTCTTCAGATGTCAGGTCTTTCCATGAGGTTTTTTTATGAGGGATCTCTTTTCCTTAAAGCACATGGGCTTTTATATCCACTAGTCCATTGTTCTAAGATACCTTCCCACCAGGCTTCCTGATTGGCTAGTTGAGAAATGTGTGTACATAAGCTATTTCTCACCTGCCCGCCAGGTGGCGGTCATGTATCACAGAACAATGTGAGTATTTGAGATGACTCATACCTTGGGTGGAATCTTCAGGTAATTTCAGGAATAAAATATACGGCTCTATCCAGATATAGCAGTGATACCTATATTATTCTAAATAGGGACCATGGAATATAGGTGTATATTCGGTTATTCCTCCTTGAAGTACCATCCTGTTTGTTTCCTGATAAGACATGTAACTAGAGCTAGTCTATAATACATCTTACTTCCCATCATCTCAATACTCAAATTAGTGATATATAGTTCCCATTGCTGAGTATTTAGTGGTGTTTAAAATCTATAACATCTTATTTATGATATGTTTTTGTAGTATATTTTTGTCATGATATACAGTGAACTTTTAAACTTAAATGTCCTGAATTTCACCCCTTTGTTTCAGAATCAACATTTTCTCTGTGTAGGGAAAAAAAAACTCTCTATTTGCATGGCCCTTGTATTGGGCTCATGGTAAACAATTGTTAATGCTTTCACCCTTGGTGAACAATAGTATATGGTAATAGTTTCAGAGGTCTGTTAGTTCATCACACTCTACAAGGTTTGGGTAAGCTCTCAGACAATCAGTTTGGTTCCTCTATTGTCATGTCCAGACCTTGTATATGTTTACCTGCTTATTGAAGTCTGAATAATGGTGTTTGATCACCTGTAGAACTTCAAAATAGTATTGTCTCTAGGAGGAAAGAAAAACAATCCCTTCACCCATTACATTTCTCTAGCTAGATGGTCATTGACTTTCCAACCAAGACAAATTAACCCCTTAACATCCGGCTATGCTGACTTGATGTTATATAGGATTATGTCTTGATAAATCATGTTTTTGAGACATAATTCAAAAGCCCACAACAAATCCCCCTTTGTTTTTGGGGTACAGGCACGCGTAGAGGGGTGTCTGTATCGAAAAACATGAGTGGGACTTTTGGTTAGAGTGATCGTTCGTCTTCTCCGGTGAAGTGAATGAAATTAAAAAAAATTTTTTTTTTTTTTTTTTTTTTTATAATAAAATGGCAGCGGTGATGCTGGTTGGTCCTCAACTTGACTCGGCGTCTTTAGATGGACACTTCCGATGACGATCCTGGTCTTGTGATGAGGCCGGCCTGGCCTGGCACATCCACCTTGGGGTCCATGGGTCCTCCGCACGACAGGTCTCTTAGACGGTCTCCTAGGCGGGTCTTTTCCTCTGGACTGGCCCTTGGTGGCCTTGGACATCAGGTTATCGTCTCCGGATCGATCTCTGGCATCTGGTCTTTCCCACAGGACATTATAGCTTCCTTCTAGGGTCCGGTCATTGACACCTCCGATCGCCGGTCTGGTCATAGTCTGGGCCTTCCTTTCTAAATTATTAAAATGAACAGTTTAAGTATGGGATATACATAAAATTATATTACTGGATCCTGTAAGGCAAAAGATGGAATATATGTTCAAAGGAAATTTAATAATGATCTCAATATCTCCAGATAGGAACTGGTGGGTTAGTCTTCCAACAACTGCAATTGAGACTTCGGATGGCAAGCACGTAATTGATTGATGTGCACCCATCTATCACTGATTTCACCATACCGGGTAACCTGCAATTTATATGCGACCGGAGAGATTTTATCAATGATAGAGAACGGACCTTTCCAAGATGGAAGGAATTTCCGTTCCTTGATCTGGTCTCTTGCAAAGTTGTATAGATAGACCTTGTCACCAATCTCATATTCCTTCTTGGAGGTTTTGAGATCATAGTATGTCTTAGCACTAGTTGCAGCTCTTTCCAAATTTCGCTGGGCAAAGGCAAAAGCATATTGCAGATGTTTACGTAAATCCTCTATGTACTGGTGTGTGGTGGTGGCATTGATCAAATTTTGATCTGTAGTGCGATACAATAAGTGCTGGGGCAGTACCATCCGTCTACCTGTCATCAGTTCAAAAGATGACATTTTTGTAACTGTATTCGGAGTAGCCCTCAACGCCATCAGGACCAGCGGGAGTTTGACATCCCAATCTTTGCCTGTTTCCTTAACAAATTTCTTAAGGACATTAACGATGGTCTGATTGTATCGTTCTACACCACCACTAGAGGCTGGCCGATAGGCGATATGCAATTTCCTCTTAACCCCCAAAATTTTCCACAATTTGGCCATCACCTCGCTAGTGAAGTGCGATCCTCTATCAGACTCTATCCTCTGTGGGAGACCAAAACGAGAAAATACATGATTTATTAGCAATGCAGCACATGTCTCGGAGCTGTTATTTGGTGCTGGTATACATTCGACATACTTGGTGAATAAACATGTAACTGTTAACATATACCGATTTCCTCGTGAAGATTTTGTTACTGGCCCAATAAAATCCATCTGAAGGTCTGACCAAGGCATACATATCCCCCTCTTCTGGAGAGGTGCTCTGTGAGTTGGCTTGGTAGGTTGAAATTGGGGACATATTAGGCAACCTTGGCAGTACTCCTTCACATCACGTAACATATGAGGCCAGTAGGCATAATCCCGCAGGATCTCATACGTGATCTTCTCTCCACGATGACCGGAAGTGGGAGCATCATGGGCATGCTGTAGCATCAAACCTCTAAATTTAAGTGGGACGACCCATTGTTGTACGCCACCCTTTGAGGTTCGTATCAACAATCCCTGGTATAAAGAGAATTGGGATTTGGATTTCATTAAGATACGTAAATCCTCCTTCCCACTACATACTTCCTCATTTATGGGATTTTGGTTGGGATCTTCTATATGACTATAAAACAAGCCAATTATTGGGTCTTCTTTTTGGGCAGTAATTAAATCCTCACTAGGAGAATCGTGACTCCACTGTAATGCATTCGGATCACCAGCTGTTCTGGCCTGTTGCCTGGTGACAGCTTCAACCTGTACGGTACCTAAAAATTGATCAATGTCTAACAGTTCCCCGGTGATTGCCCCTTCCTTGGCTAGAGAATCGGCCAGATCGTTCCCTTCTTTCTCGGCACCTAGAACCTTGGAGTGGCCTTTGGTCTTCTTGAAGTGCAGGGTGAGATCATTGGACCTTACCAGTTCATCGATGTGACAAAAGAGCTTACCATGTTTCACGGGTTTGTGATTACTCTTGTTCATGTTGTTTCGCTTCCACCTAGGGAAATACTCCACAAAA
Organism: Staurois parvus; assembly: GCF_062004578.1. Taxonomy (NCBI): domain Eukaryota; kingdom Metazoa; phylum Chordata; class Amphibia; order Anura; family Ranidae; genus Staurois; species Staurois parvus. The sequence continues at coordinate 1,621,381 of NW_028318554.1, read as the reverse complement.
CTATTCCTGACATAATTGGAATCGGTTATGATGGCACACTCTCTGATGTTGAACTCTATAGCCATCTCAACTGCTCTAAGAATTGCAGTAAGTTCAGCAACCTGACTGCTCTTTGGTCCAAGTTTGTATCCCACAGAAATTGGGGTGACACCTTGGGTCCAAACGATTCCAATACCTGCCACTAGTTGGAGCTGTTCCCCATCCTTGTGATGAAAAGCACAACCATCCACATATACACACGGCAGCTGTTTACAGTATTCTTCATCGTAAACCTTGTAGGGAGAGAACAGTTGTTCTTCCAGAAAGTCAGTGTCCGGGCCCTCCATAGCAGGCGTAGTTGCGGAACAATCATGGAGCTCGGCTAGGCCCTGGGCTACTGGACTTTCCTTGTTCTGTTTGTACCGAATTTCAAGAGGCCACCCTTGCAAAGACAAAGTCCAAGCAGTGATGCGGCTATTAGACACATTTCCTCCCTTGATACGTTCACTCTTTAAATACTGTAAAGGCTGGTGTGCCGTTTCAACAATGATTCTCTCTCCCTGAATGTAACTGCGGAAATTCTGTAATGCCCACACGGTGGACAATAGAGCTTTTTCACAGTCACTGAACTTTACTTCAACCGGGGACAAAGTTTTACTGGCATAGGCAATCACCTTACTGACATCATCACGTTTCTGGTAAAGAACAGAACTCATACTTACCTGCGTAAACCCTGTCTCTAGATAGAAATTTTTACCCCCTTCGGGATATCCGAGACACGGGGCTTGTGTAAGACGTTCTTTTAACTCCTTCATGGCGTCCTCCTGTTTCTTACCCCACGACCATTCGACATCCTTCTTCAGTAGGTGAAGCAGTGGCTTGCTTATCTCGGCGTAATTATCAATAAACTTACGCGAGTAGTTTACCATACCTAGGAAGGATCTCAATTCTTTAAGGTTAGTAGGGACTTTACAATTCAGAACCGCCTCAACTTTCTTCTTTTGTGGGTTCAAACCTTCAGCAGTAACTTCATGGCCTAGGAAGTTTACCTTCGTGCGACACCACTGGGCTTTTTGTAAGGACAGTTTTACTCCTGCTGCTTTTAATTGGCCCAGGACATGCCGAAGTTCTGTAATGTGTTTGGCCATATCTGTACTTTTGATCAGGATATCGTCCACATATGCCAACGTCCCCCTTTCGAAGGCGTCTGGCATGGCCTTGTGCATGAACACAGCAAATTCATGTCCGGAATTTATGAATCCGAAAGGCATTCGTACCCAACAATATTGTCGATTCCCAAAACTAAAGGCCAGTTTGTATTGGTCTTCCTCACTCACCTTTATGGTCCAATACCCCTGTGCACAATCCAAGGCTGTAAAAACCTGGGATCCTTGGAGCTGGGCTAGACATTGGTCTATGTATGGGACAGGCCATCCTGACATGTACACACGTTTGTTTAGCTGACGGAGATCAGCGCACAAACGCCATTGTCCATTGGGTTTTAAGATACCCAGGATCGGGTGGTTGTAGGAGCTGTGGATGGGCCTAATTATACCCCTTTCATGTAACTTCCTGATAATCTCAGCTAGAGATTCATAGGAAGCTAATGGTAACCTATACTGTCTTACGAATACTGGTGGGGCATCTGGATCTGTTTGGATCCTAGCGATGTGTAGGTCAGTAGTCCCACAATCGTAAGAATCCTTGGCAAAGATCTCCTGGAATTCAAGGAGAAGCTCTTGGAGCAATTGTCGGTCGAGATCACTGGCACACGCGTCGGCGAGGGCCACCATCTCTTCCACTAACTCCTTGAATCCAGGAAAGCTTTCCGGCTGACCTATCTCATATGCCTCTTCAAGTTTCGTGGTGAGGTCATTGGGTATGTGATGTGTGTGTGTGTCCTCCTGCCATCCAGGTTCTTTGGGGTACTCTTGTTCTTTGATTGGGTGATCAAAGACAATTGATGTCTCTTCGATTCGACAGGTGCCATCTTTAGAATCGAATGGATAAATGGACTCTATGGTGAAAATACCCTCTGGTAATGAATGGAATGTTTGTTCAATTAATTGTTCCTCTGACAAATATTCATCGGGGATGAGTCCAATCACCTGGTTAGTGACCCCAAAGGTATAATATTCAGTCTCTACCGCTAGACCAATAAGGGTCTCTTTGGGTAAGACGATGTCCTGATTGGACAGATTATGGATGTAAATGTACATCGGGGATTGATGTGTGTTGACTAGGGGCGTGTGTGTAATGTTCAGTCCCTCCCCCTGCATTTTATGGGAGAGGCATACTAATGCATCTGACCCCTTCAGTCTATGTCCCTTTTTAACTTGGATGGGGAGTATGAAATTATTTATGCCCTTAGGAATTGTAATCTTTTGGGCTACCTGGACTTCAACAGCATAAGGCATCTGTTGCTGGGATTTTAAAGCTAAGTCCAGATTTTGGTATTTTTCGGGGTCCCCCTTTAGTCGACTCCATAAACAGTCATTAATTAGGTCGACTTGCATTGCAAAGCGATGTAATACATCGTTGCCAAAATAAATTTTAGTTTGGGGATTATCCAAGACTAGGAACACATGGGTGGCTGTTTTGTTTCCTACAGTGACGTTTAAGAGACACCTAGCCATTGAATTGTGATCATCAGAGTCATCAAGGGAGTCTGAAATCCAATGACGCTGAGGTGTGGAGAAACGGATCATTTCCATTTCGGTCAGGTGTTTTATCAGCCCATGGCTTACAAAGCTGTGTTCCTGTCTCAAATCTAGTTTGGCATATTTTGACCTATTAAGACCATTTATCCGGATGGGGATAAACAAGTCGCTGTTAACCCTTTCAATACCTGTCAAGAATTGGGTATGATCTCCCCCTTTTCTTGGTTTATCCTCCTGATGAAAAGATATCGTAAGGATGTCATCTTGGAGGGAGATATCGTTTATTTTATCTTGGGGAATTCTAAAAATGTGTTCCTCATCTCTTCTGATAGGGTTATGGTCATCAGGTTTGATAACCGTTACATCAGGAAGTTGGCTGTTCCTGAAATGGATTTCTAATGATCCAGGCCTTTCTTCCACCAGGTGGCAGTGTTGTCGGGAATGGGGAGTTTTAAGTTTCCCATATTTAATTGGGGTATTTACCTGTGACCACAGGACTTGGTTCACACAGTCAACTATGGTGTTCAGCCTTTTTAGGAAGTCCATTCCAATTATCATGTGGTGCTGGGATATGCTAGCAATGATGATGGGGTGTCTCAGTTCCTTATTACCCAGTTTCAGTTTAAGCCAGGCGGTACCCATGACCTGTAAAGGGTCTCCACCTACACCAATCAATGAGCTGTCAAAGCTTTGAAGTCTCAGCTTGGTGGGCATGACATTCGCCACTTTGTCAAAATGTTCCTGTGACATGATGGTTGCTTGGGATCCAGTGTCTATTAAGCCGACAATCGAAAGATCACTGGCATCCTGCACCTGCACCGTGGCATAATATCTCCCATCAGATTCAGTCAGCTCACACATGAAATTAGTGTGGTTGAAGATCTGTGGGCCCTTCAATAACCTATGACTAGCTCTTATCTCACCGCATGTGGTGGACACATCACCCTTATCCTCCCTGGTGGGATTCTTGGACTGTCTCAAGACAGAAGCACAACTAGAAGTTGGTGCTCCGTCTGGCTTGTCAATCCTGATGACTTCCGATGCCGCGACTATATTAGGGGCAATAGATGGACACTGAAAAACAGGAGAATCATTAATAACCAACAACTGGTCCCCCTTTGCCTGAGAACTAGATTCTCTATTAGTAGGCGTGTCAGGGACGGGGCACACATCTCCTGTCATTTGACTCAGTGTCCTCCCCTGTTGGTTTAAGGCTTGGTTGCCTGTTAATTCTGTGACCCTTGGTTGGTCACAGGAGCCGCTCCTAAAAAAGGATTGGATGGAAATTGAGTGACAAGCCTGTCCATTTGTTCAGCCATTTTGCTGACCTGTGCCTCTATTTGTCCAATACGCTCAGAGGAGTCATTCTGTTGATTCTCCCTTTTCCTATACTTGCGCTTGTATTTTGGACGAGACTGGTAATGAGACTCAGAGTCAGAACTACTGCTCTGGTCCCGACGCCATTGTTCTCTCTGAGGTTTTGGGGTCTCCCTGTTATTAAAGGGAGCCTGGGGTACTGTATCCCCCCTTTGAGCTTGAGGGTGTTCTTGGCGTGGAGGAAATCTTTGGAAGTCGGAGTTTTTATTAAAATTGGGATTCTTATTGTAATTATGGGGCCTGTTGAAATTGGGGTTCCCATAAAAATTCCCATGTTGGTTTTGGCGAGGATAATAGAACCTCTGAGGATACCATTGCCTCCTTTGATTCTCATCACTGTACTGACCCTTACCATACTTTTTATTCTTCTCACTTCCACTACCGTAGTTCCCTGGCTTTTGTCTATCCTTTCTCACCCACTGGTTTTGGGGTGCAAAGTTTTGGACCTCCTTCACTTGCTGGGTTTGAGGTACAAATCTAGGGGAACCATTGGTTTTACCCCCACGGACTACTTCCGCATATGATTTCTTCTCTGCCTGCAAATTTGGATTTGGAGGGGAGACGGTAGTGGCTGCTACTATCTTGGGGCTATTTTTAGGTTTTCTTTTTATCCCGCCCTCACTGGACTGTTGGATCGAGAATAAATAGTCACTCTCTCTCACCAACCAATCAAGAGAGCATCCCTTTCTGTAATCCTTTGCAAGTCCCAATTTTATGTAAGCAGGTAATGCTTCATAGAATAGTGTCTTGAATTCTGGCTGGTTAGGATTGGGATCCTTTTCAGCCAGGAAATAGGCATTTCTGAGGACAGCCAGAAATTCTGCAGGGCTTTGGTGAGGACCACACTTTAAATTGTAGGCCGCAGCCTTGGCAGAGGTTACAGTTTTATAAGGCCCAAATTCCATGTGGCACTTATGTTTAACCTCTCTCCAGGACTGATTGGAATAGGCCCTCAAGGTCTCAAAGAATTGCCGGTATTTCTCTTCAAACACCCATGGCAGCAATTCTATTTTGGTGTGGTCATCTCTAATGCCCAGAATCTCTAACGTCTGTTCATATGTTCTCATGTGTTCGGTGATCTCAAGGGACCCTTTCTTAGAAAACATAGGAACAGTGTCCTTCAGGAACTTAATAACCTTTGGGGTGTCATATCTCCTGAATGACCCCTGGGATTTCCCTTCCTGCCTATATGAAACCTCATATTTTTCTTCAGAGCGCTCTGGGGTGTATCTTGAAAGCTTAGGAGGTGACCTATATTCTGACCCTGACTCACTATCAGATACTTCGCTGTGATGCGGGTATCTCCGCTCATCAGCCTCTGGCTTGACTGGGTTGGTCCGTCTTTGGACCCCAGAATTTATTTGGGCCGTCAACCTTATAATCTGCTCCTCCAGAGTTTTCTGCTCAGATTTTATCAAGGTAAGTTCTGACTGGTCATGCTTATCCCCTGGGTGAACTTTAATTTTGACAGGAGATAACCTCTCTGATCTGAAGTACTCCACCTCATCTTTTAAGTCCTGATACTCCTTTTGAAGTTGTTTTAATTCCTGAAAGTTTCTTTCATATAGGTCCTGAGCACTTCGAAAGTCTCCGACCAATCTATCATAATGTTTCTCGGATTCGTCTAAACGAACACCGGCATGACCAAGCTTCCCTTTCAAAGACTCAATGTCCTGATTTTTGCTTTCTAACAAGAGGCGGGCCTCTGACAACTCTTCCCTTAGAGTCCTGGTCTGCTGGGCAGCTCCAGCGGTCATGAACCATAACATGGGCCAAGCTTCTAGGAGAAGTCTGTCACGGCTTCTATCACTTTCTGCTCCAGCAAATGCTATTAAAAACCCAACAACCTGGCCCTTTTGGTTGAACAGGTCCTCAAAAGTGCTAATAGCCTGCTTTTTCTCTTCATCCACAAATTCATTATTGCTATCCCCCAAATTCAATCTCTTGCGGAGATAATTTATTACTTCATTTTCAACATACTTCTGCCAAGCACCGGCAGCTTTCCGAGCTGGCTTCATAGCTTCTTGCTCAATGCCTTGAGCCGCCATATTTTCCTCGTTATGCTTGGAAGAGGTGGATCCGTGATTACTGGATGCCATTTTGATACAAAATATATGTTTGATAAAGTGTACAAATATACAATCACCAGTGCGTTTTGTGTTATGGTACGATTTCTATGAATCTCAGCAGTGCCTCCAAATTTATGTTGTGGTGGTTTATGTAAGGATATATATTATTTATAAAGGGCGTGTCCCTTTCCCTTAGATGAAATATTACAGTGCCTCCAGCCGTTAAAATACGGCAAATATTTAGTAAACCAATAATTTGGACACTTTGATAATTTGATCACCACTTATTATTATACCTTGAATTCTTTTAGCCAATATGATTTCGTACCATACACACAAAATTTGCCTTATAATAGATAAATATAAAAATTTATTTATGTACAAAAATTATATACATATTAACACAAAACGCAAAAGACTGGTGATAAATGAATATTGGTACACACAATCAAAAATATATCCTACCAATGTAAGACACACTAATAAGGTCTCTAACTAATTACATCAATCACAAATTTTTAAATGATATGATATTTATTAAATTTATTAATAATTAATAATTTCGAATATCTCAAAGGTTATATTCTTACAAGCCGTGGCCATAGGATTGCAAGAAAGAATCCCTTGATATATGATACTCTGATTATTAATATTCAATAAATTATGAAATATGAAAAATTTATAATATGGCAATAAACAATTTTTAACAGTAACACAGTATCTTTCTACATATATCTAACTACCCAATATTGTTATGATACACTGAGGTAATTTTATGATTCCACACAACAGAGAAAATAATTAATACAAAAATCAAATAAATATCTCACCACACCCGGAATTCAGACTAGGCAACTCTCCCGTGGATTTAGCTGGCAGTGGAACGCCTTTAGACTGATATATAGGGCAAGTGAAAGATTCTCAGTAGGGGAGAATGTAGGGAGTTATAAGATTAGAGGTTTAAAGTTTTAGGAAGTTTGAAAAAATGGAAGAGTAGTTATTCAGCAGATCTTCTTCAGATGTCAGGTCTTTCCATGAGGTTTTTTTATGAGGGATCTCTTTTCCTTAAAGCACATGGGCTTTTATATCCACTATGTAAAAAAACAAAACCTCAGCGCTCAGGACTTCCTATTTACCATATAAAACCCCGTGAGATGCTGCTGTGCACAGGTACAAAAGACCAAAAACTTTTAACAATGAAAACCAGCGCAAACCCACATGATCAATTACATTACTCAGTGTAAAAAAACATTAATGTGCTAATAAAATTATATATAATAAATTATATATAAATTATGTTGATACAAAAATATATCTATAAAATTATGAGTCCAGTGAAAAAACAAAGTGACAAAAAATCAGAAAAATCCCAGAAAGTATATATATATAAATAATTAAAGTCCCGTGACAAAATTAATCAAATTAATTTATAATATATTTTCCATATGATTCTTCCGTGTTACGGATCCCTTCACCATCCACCAGTGCAGAAATCAACATTAACCGCACTCACCAGATAATGGTGAGTCACACGCCTTTCAGGATTGTTAAGGGCTCCTGGACCCCCTTTACTTTCTCTGAGACCTCCAAGTGCTGTTTCCTCTCATGTCTAGGTACCTCTTCTGCTTACTCCTCTCACCGAATCCCCCAAAGGAAAATCAGGAAGAAGAAAAGACCATAGCGTGATACCGCAGTAACTTCTCCTCAAATTAATCTCTCCAGACCACTCACATTCTCTTGCGGGATATAGCCCGCTTTTTATTCAAAACAACAGCGATTCTCTTCAAAATTGATCCACTTTTCATGTACACCGATTATATAAGGATTATATAAGGACCCCACAGTTTAGTGTGCAGCAGGATGGCAGACCTCAGCTACAGACTCTTCTCCTTAGACTAAGATGGCCCCTTGGAACGCACCGCTCGGCGTGCGCTCCACTCACCGGAAATGACGTCAGACGACGGACCAGGCAACCGGAAGTGCGTCAACGCGTTTCGCCCCACCCACAGGGCGTTATCAAGACGCTCATTACCACTTCCTAGCCGCTTATAAAGCTTTGGGAGATCCCTCCCACTAATTCCTCTGGCACAAAAACCTGGATACAAGCATATCAATCACCACCATCCATCTGCACACCCATGTGGGATCCCTGTACATCGGAGGCCATTTCAAAAATTACATTACTTAAAAAATACATTGCTTCAAAAACATACTTTACTTAGAAAATATTCTTTAATATAAAAATAAATATAAAAATAAAAATAAAAATAAATAAAAATAAAAATAAAAATAAAATAAAAATAAAAATAAAAATAAAAATAAAAAATAAAAATAAAAAATAAATAAAAATAAAAATAAAAATAAAAAATAAATAATAAATAAATAAATAAATCAATAAATAAATAAAATAAAATAAAAAGTATATAAAATAAAATAAAAATAAAAATAAAAATAAAATTAAAAATAAAAATAAAATAAAAATAAAAATAAAAATAAAAATAAAATAAAATAAAATAAGAAAAGAATAAAAATAAAAATAAAAATAATTAAATTTAATCATGAACACGCACTACGGACATATAACTGAATATTACCAATTCGACAAGAAACAATTTATATCAATATCTGCATTCAACCCATTAGGATGCAATGTACCCATTTGGTAAATCCACTTCGTTTCATTTTGGGACACATTTATTACCATATTGCCTCCCCTCCATGGGACTTCTACTCTATCTATCCCACAAAATTTCAACGATGCCGGATCTCTATTATGATATCTTCTAAAATGGTATGATAAACTATGATGTTTGAACCCCTTCTTTATGTTCCTAATGTGTTCTCCCAATCTGGTGGCAAGTTTCCTAGTTGTTCTCCCTATATACTGGAGCTTGCAGGGGCACTCCAGCAAATAGGTCACATGCGTACTATCACATGATATGAATTTATTGATCTTATGGGATCCTCCATTATAACAGGATTGAAAAACCTTTATTTGCTTCTTTTTATCCCCTTTCAGGGTTCTACAAACCAAACACCTCCCACATTTGAAAAAACCAACCCTATCCAAGAAGGTAACCAATTTTTTAGGTACATCTGGAACATTTTTAACAAGTCTAGACCTTAAAGTAGTTGGTTTTTTATATATAAACAAGGGCTTACTAGGTAACACTTTCTCAAGCGTTTCATCCCTCATCAAAATAGGCCAATATTTTTTGATTATGTTTTCAACTAATTTGTAATGCTTAGAATATCCTGTGATAAAAGCCACATCCCCCAACTTGTTTTTACTTGCTTTTTTCTTAAGAAGTTCATCTCTACTAATCTTATTAACCTGTTCTAATGACATAGCCAAATTTTCTTCTCTATATCCTTTCTCCCTAAACTTTTGCAATAACACTTCAGCCTGTTCCAAAAAAACACCTTCATCATCACAATTACGTTTGATCCTAATAAGCTGACTCTTAGGAATGGATTTTAGCCAATTTTCATGGTGACAACTAAAACTTGGGATATATCCATTCCTGTCTACTTGCTTGAAATATGTCTTAGTGTAAAACCTGTCATCTTTCTTGTAAATTGTCAGATCCAAAAAATCAACTGCCACCTCACTAATATTTTTAGTAAATGATATGTTATAAGAATTAATCCCCATTTTTTGGATAAACTCCTCCAGTGTCTCTCTTGTACCTCTCCAGATTATAAAGATGTCATCGATAAATCTTCTATACACCAGCAACTCTGTGGTTTGTTTCTTAAAAATAGCTTCACTTTCCCACCTACTCATGAATAAGTTAGCCACCGATGGTGCATACTTGGCCCCCATGGCCACGCCTCTTGCCTGCCTATAATATTTCCCAGAGTACCAAAAGTAATTATGTGACATAGCTAAATTTAGACTATTAAGTAAAAATTCAGTTTGTTGTGGTTTTAAACCTGCCTTAGCCTCCAAGGCCCATCTAACAGATCCTAATGCATCCGTATGCCTTATGTTAGTGTACAGGGAATTGACATCCACACTCGCCATCACACATTTCCCCTCTTCCCTAATTCCCTTAATCAGATTAATCAAATCTCCACTATCCCTCAGGTACGCTGGAAACACTGGAACTAGAGGCTGTAGAAATTTATCCACATATTCACCCAATCTACAAAACAATGAATCTACCCCACTAACAATGGGTCTCCCAGGGGGTTTTTTAAGATCTTTGTGAATTTTTGGTAACTGGTAGATCACAGGTGTTATTGGAGCAGAGGGTACCAGATATTTAGTCTCTTTTTTGTTAAGTATACCTTTTCTACCCCCTTCTTTGACATGTTTTACTAACAAACTCTTATATTTATTGATAGGGTTACCCCTTAACAACTCATATGTTTCAACATCATCTACCAATCTACTTAGTTCTGTATAATAATCCACCTTATTTAGTACTACCAGGCCACCACCCTTGTCGGCTGGCCTTATAACAATATTTTTATTTTCCTCCAGCCTTTTTATACCAATATCTAAATCTTGTTTCTTCCTCATAAAGGGAATGGCTAAATCCTCCAGATCATGTTCCACCATTTTTTTAAACGTTTCTACACAACAATTGTTGGAAATTTTCGGATTAAACACCGATTTATTCCTCAACTGTGTATGCAGAAAATAATCATCTCCTTTTGCACTATTATACTCAAAATTAGTTTTATTCGCCCAATACTTCTTTAAATTTATTTTCCTTACAAACTTATGTATATCAATATAGGTTTCCAGTTTATTCAGTTTTTTGTCCGGTGCGTATTTCAATCCTAATGCTAAAACTTTTAACTCTTCTTCATTTAAAACAGAATCACTCAAATTAAAGATCCCTTGATTTAAGTTGACCTCTTTCTTTTTCCTTGTCCCCCCTCTGCATCCCCTCCTTTTTGCCAGTAGGGTTCTTGTTGGTTCATAGGAGGTCTCCACCCTCCTCCTCCCCTCCTCGGTGGATAAAAAGGTCCACCTCTTCCCCTCATCTGAAAAGACCCTCTTCCTCCTCCCCCTCTCCAGAGGGTGGAGAGGGGGAGGAGGAAGAGGGTCTTTTCAGATGAGGGGAAGAGGTGGACCTTTTTATCCACCGAGGAGGGGAGGAGGAGGGTGGAGACCTCCTATGAACCAACAAGAACCCTACTGGCAAAAAGGAGGGGATGCAGAGGGGGGACAAGGAAAAAGAAAGAGGTCAACTTAAATCAAGGGATCTTTAATTTGAGTGATTCTGTTTTAAATGAAGAAGAGTTAAAAGTTTTAGCATTAGGATTGAAATACGCACCGGACAAAAAACTGAATAAACTGGAAACCTATATTGATATACATAAGTTTGTAAGGAAAATAAATTTAAAGAAGTATTGGGCGAATAAAACTAATTTTGAGTATAATAGTGCAAAAGGAGATGATTATTTTCTGCATACACAGTTGAGGAATAAATCGGTGTTTAATCCGAAAATTTCCAACAATTGTTGTGTAGAAACGTTTAAAAAAATGGTGGAACATGATCTGGAGGATTTAGCCATTCCCTTTATGAGGAAGAAACAAGATTTAGATATTGGTATAAAAAGGCTGGAGGAAAATAAAAATATTGTTATAAGGCCAGCCGACAAGGGTGGTGGCCTGGTAGTACTAAATAAGGTGGATTATTATACAGAACTAAGTAGATTGGTAGATGATGTTGAAACATATGAGTTGTTAAGGGGTAACCCTATCAATAAATATAAGAGTTTGTTAGTAAAACATGTCAAAGAAGGGGGTAGAAAAGGTATACTTAACAAAAAAGAGACTAAATATCTGGTACCCTCTGCTCCAATAACACCTGTGATCTACCAGTTACCAAAAATTCACAAAGATCTTAAAAAACCCCCTGGGAGACCCATTGTTAGTGGGGTAGATTCATTGTTTTGTAGATTGGGTGAATATGTGGATAAATTTCTACAGCCTCTAGTTCCAGTGTTTCCAGCGTACCTGAGGGATAGTGGAGATTTGATTAATCTGATTAAGGGAATTAGGGAAGAGGGGAAATGTGTGATGGCGAGTGTGGATGTCAATTCCCTGTACACTAACATAAGGCATACGGATGCATTAGGATCTGTTAGATGGGCCTTGGAGGCTAAGGCAGGTTTAAAACCACAACAAACTGAATTTTTACTTAATAGTCTAAATTTAGCTATGTCACATAATTACTTTTGGTACTCTGGGAAATATTATAGGCAGGCAAGAGGCGTGGCCATGGGGGCCAAGTATGCACCATCGGTGGCTAACTTATTCATGAGTAGGTGGGAAAGTGAAGCTATTTTTAAGAAACAAACCACAGAGTTGCTGGTGTATAGAAGATTTATCGATGACATCTTTATAATCTGGAGAGGTACAAGAGAGACACTGGAGGAGTTTATCCAAAAAATGGGGATTAATTCTTATAACATATCATTTACTAAAAATATTAGTGAGGTGGCAGTTGATTTTTTGGATCTGACAATTTACAAGAAAGATGACAGGTTTTACACTAAGACATATTTCAAGCAAGTAGACAGGAATGGATATATCCCAAGTTTTAGTTGTCACCATGAAAATTGGCTAAAATCCATTCCTAAGAGTCAGCTTATTAGGATCAAACGTAATTGTGATGATGAAGGTGTTTTTTTGGAACAGGCTGAAGTGTTATTGCAAAAGTTTAGGGAGAAAGGATATAGAGAAGAAAATTTGGCTATGTCATTAGAACAGGTTAATAAGATTAGTAGAGATGAACTTCTTAAGAAAAAAGCAAGTAAAAACAAGTTGGGGGATGTGGCTTTTATCACAGGATATTCTAAGCATTACAAATTAGTTGAAAACATAATCAAAAAATATTGGCCTATTTTGATGAGGGATGAAACGCTTGAGAAAGTGTTACCTAGTAAGCCCTTGTTTATATATAAAAAACCAACTACTTTAAGGTCTAGACTTGTTAAAAATGTTCCAGATGTACCTAAAAAATTGGTTACCTTCTTGGATAGGGTTGGTTTTTTCAAATGTGGGAGGTGTTTGGTTTGTAGAACCCTGAAAGGGGATAAAAAGAAGCAAATAAAGGTTTTTCAATCCTGTTATAATGGAGGATCCCATAAGATCAATAAATTCATATCATGTGATAGTACGCATGTGACCTATTTGCTGGAGTGCCCCTGCAAGCTCCAGTATATAGGGAGAACAACTAGGAAACTTGCCACCAGATTGGGAGAACACATTAGGAACATAAAGAAGGGGTTCAAACATCATAGTTTATCATACCATTTTAGAAGATATCATAATAGAGATCCGGCATCGTTGAAATTTTGTGGGATAGATAGAGTAGAAGTCCCATGGAGGGGAGGCAATATGGTAATAAATGTGTCCCAAAATGAAACGAAGTGGATTTACCAAATGGGTACATTGCATCCTAATGGGTTGAATGCAGATATTGATATAAATTGTTTATTGTCGAATTGGTAATATTCAGTTATATGTCCGTAGTGCGTGTTCATGATTAAATTTAATTATTTTTATTTTTATTCTTTTCTTATTTTATTTTATTTTATTTTTATTTTTATTTTTATTTTTATTTTTATTTTATTTTTATTTTTATTTTTATTTTTAATTTTATTTTTATTTTTATTTTTATTTTATTTTATTTTATATACTTTTTATTTTATTTTATTTATTTATTGATTTATTTATTTATTTATTATTTATTTTTTATTTTTATTTTTATTTTTATTTATTTTTTATTTTTATTTTTTATTTTTATTTTTATTTATATTTTTATTTTTATTTTTATTTTTATTTTTATTTTTATTTTATTTTTATTTTTATTTTTATTTTTATTTATTTTTATTTTTATTTTTATATTTATTTTTATATTAAAGAATATTTTCTAAGTAAAGTATGTTTTTGAAGCAATGTATTTTTTAAGTAATGTAATTTTTGAAATGGCCTCCGATGTACAGGGATCCCACATGGGTGTGCAGATGGATGGTGGTGATTGATATGCTTGTATCCAGGTTTTTGTGCCAGAGGAATTAGTGGGAGGGATCTCCCAAAGCTTTATAAGCGGCTAGGAAGTGGTAATGAGCGTCTTGATAACGCCCTGTGGGTGGGGCGAAACGCGTTGACGCACTTCCGGTTGCCTGGTCCGTCGTCTGACGTCATTTCCGGTGAGTGGAGCGCACGCCGAGCGGTGCGTTCCAAGGGGCCATCTTAGTCTAAGGAGAAGAGTCTGTAGCTGAGGTCTGCCATCCTGCTGCACACTAAACTGTGGGGTCCTTATATAATCCTTATATAATCGGTGTACATGAAAAGTGGATCAATTTTGAAGAGAATCGCTGTTGTTTTGAATAAAAAGCGGGCTATATCCCGCAAGAGAATGTGAGTGGTCTGGAGAGATTAATTTGAGGAGAAGTTACTGCGGTATCACGCTATGGTCTTTTCTTCTTCCTGATTTTCCTTTGGGGGATTCGGTGAGAGGAGTAAGCAGAAGAGGGAACCTAGACATGAGAGGAAACAGCACTTGGAGGTCTCAGAGAAAGTAAAGGGGGTCCAGGAGCCCTTAACAATCCTGAAAGGCGTGTGACTCACCATTATCTGGTGAGTGCGGTTAATGTTGATTTCTGCACTGGTGGATGGTGAAGGGATCCGTAACACGGAAGAATCATATGGAAAATATATTATAAATTAATTTGATTAATTTTGTCACGGGACTTTAATTATTTATATATATATACTTTCTGGGATTTTTCTGATTTTTTGTCACTTTGTTTTTTCACTGGACTCATAATTTTATAGATATATTTTTGTATCAACATAATTTATATATAATTTATTATATATAATTTTATTAGCACATTAATGTTTTTTTACACTGAGTAATGTAATTGATCATGTGGGTTTGCGCTGGTTTTCATTGTTAAAAGTTTTATATCCACTAGTCCATTGTTCTAAGATACCTTCCCACCAGGCTTCCTGATTGGCTAGTTGAGAAATGTGTGTACATAAGCTATTTCTCACCTGCCCGCCAGGTGGCGGTCATGTATCACAGAACAATGTGAGTATTTGAGATGACTCATACCTTGGGTGGAATCTTCAGGTAATTTCAGGAATAAAATATACGGCTCTATCCAGATATAGCAGTGATACCTATATTATTCTAAATAGGGACCATGGAATATAGGTGTATATTCGGTTATTCCTCCTTGAAGTACCATCCTGTTTGTTTCCTGATAAGACATGTAACTAATGCTAGTCTATAATACATCTTACTTCCCATCATCTCAATACTCAAATTAGTGATATATAGTTCCCATTGCTGAGTATTTAGTGGTGTTTAAAATCTATAACATCTTATTTATGATATGTTTTTGTAGTATATTTTTGTCATGATATACAGTGAACTTTTAAACTTAAATGTCCTGAATTTCACCCCTTTGTTTCAGAATCAACATTTTCTCTGTGTAGGGAAAAAAAAACTCTCTATTTGCATGGCCCTTGTATTGGGCTCATGGTAAACAATTGTTAATGCTTTCACCCTTGGTGAACAATAGTATATGGTAATAGTTTCAGAGGTCTGTTAGTTCATCACACTCTACAAGGTTTGGGTAAGCTCTCAGACAATCAGTTTGGTTCCTCTATTGTCATGTCCAGACCTTGTATATGTTTACCTGCTTATTGAAGTCTGAATAATGGTGTTTGATCACCTGTAGAACTTCAAAATAGTATTGTCTCTAGGAGGAAAGAAAAACAATCCCTTCACCCATTACATTTCTCTAGCTAGATGGTCATTGACTTTCCAACCAAGACAAATTAACCCCTTAACATCCGGCTATGCTGACTTGATGTTATATAGGATTATGTCTTGATAAATCATGTTTTTGAGACATAATTCAAAAGCCCACAACAATTTGTACAAGTATCTCTTTATAGTGGAATCGTGTACCACAACTCCAGTGTCTGCCAGATCTTTCTGGAGGGATCGTGCAGTCAAACGTGGGTTTTGAATTGTTTTTCTCACAATCCTGCGAGCTGTTCTGTCTGATATTTTCTTGGTCTTCCAGATCTTGCTTTAACTTCCACTGTTCCTGATGACTGCCATTTCTTAATTACATTCTGAACAGAGGATATTGACATCTGAAAACGCTTTGCTATCTTCTTATAGCCTTCTCCAGCTTTTGAGCGTCAACTATTTTCAGTTTCAGTTTTCTAGACAACTGCTTAGAAGAACCCATGGTGCTGATTGTTGGGGCAAGGTCAGATGAGTCTGGGCATTTAAAACCTTTGAGATTGACATAACCTGGTTTTCCCAGACGATGATTGAGAACAATCCATGACACTGGCAGGTCTCAGCTTTGCAAAGGGGGCAGTGCATGCTATAAATTCAGCAGGGTGCCAAAACTTTTGCAGACGCCATTTTTTTGTTTTCTGTTATTTTGAAAGTGTAAATGATGGAAATAAAATCTAACTTTTGTTGACATATTATAAGAATATCTAATCTGTAATTTGATGCCTTTTGGAGATTTTTCCATCTTTCCTTGGCTTCTTTATGCACATTAATACAAATTTTTAGCTGGGGTGCCCAAACTTTCGATCCCCACTGTATATTCTGTGTATCTAAGAAAGAATCCTGGACTTTTTTGAAACAATCCACTTGTTTTGGGGGTTTTCCTACCGTACTTATTTACTTGGTTCTATCTAAGATTATAAGTGTAATAAGTGATAATAACCTTTTGTCTATACATGAATTTAGCCAATCCTCATGTGGCTAATACCAATAATGGTAATAGGAAAGGATAACAATTGTGAAAAAAAATGAAGATCTAATTTATTTACACAGCAAAGAAGCTGACTGCTAATCAATTATGACAAAATAAATAGTAGCCGGTATAACTTTAAAAATAGTAATATTACAATGCAAATACAGAATGTTACCAATTCAAAGAAAGATGACTATAGGACTGAAATACAGAAAAGAAATAGAGTAATGCTGATACATTACACAGACATCCTGATGTTCTGAGGTCTGGGCTCTGGAAGGGACAAAAGGACATAGAGGCAGAACTTTATACCCCCTCCCTTCCAGCTAGTCCCACCCTTCAATAGGTTCCAGTATTTTGCCATTTCTGTTCAAATGGGTGCTCTGTGATTTGTGAATGACATTGGCCAACTGTAGTTCATCAGATGGAATTTAGAATGGGCCAATGTCCAGGAAGCATACCTCCTTTGAAGCCAGTTACTCCCTAGGAGGTGTAAGAAATGGGCTTATGGATGGCCTTACTGTCATAAACCTCTACAGGAAACCTAAGGGGGGGGGGTGTTGAGGTGATGCAACAGATGGTAAATAAAGTACAGGAATTGAGACCCCTATCAGAAGTTCACAATAATATTAAAAATGATTGTAGGCCCAAGAAGGTGAAAATTATTCTAGGTCCAAAATATCTATCACATTTCCCCCTGAATCATCCATGGATATAAAAATAAAGAAGGAGAATGTAATTGGGGGGAAATCAAGCGTGAAGCAGCTGTTTGGCCTTTAAGGTTGTTAAGCATAGGGGTCTTAATGTGGGCAAGTAAAGTGGGATCCCCACAGGATACAGAGTCTGAGCAATAGCCGGTGTTTACCAGGGCCACTGAAGGTGGGGATGGCAGATGCTGCATGCTATTGCCAGGTCTCAGTCCCTGGGTTCTCCCCACCCGCTCACAGAGCTCAGGGTGAAGCCATAGGAAGATTGAGGGATATCTGCAGGAAGCAATTATAAGCATGTGGATCCTCGTCGGACTCTTGAAGCTGAGTCGGGCACGAATGCCACAGACTTATAATTTACACCTCATCTCTCTAAAAAGTTATATGCTAATGGAATATTAAACAAGGAAAAAGAAAGAGGAAAGAGTAATAAAAACAAAAGTATAAACAAAATGATATATAAATAAAAAAGGTACAGATTTAATGCTCCTCCAACTAAGATTTTTCCTTTACATATTTCACTTTAGGTTGGTAAAGAGCAATGGATCTGTATTCATACAAAAAAAAATAAAAATGAGAAAAGGTGAAAAAATAATAATATATACTGTATATATATAGTCGCCTTTGAAAAACTATTGGTAACTCCATTAAAACACAAAAACATTGCAAAAAGTGCAGCAGTTACTTGACAATAGACAACTTCTCCACCATACTAGTAATCAACAGTATATTTGCAGGTCATGTACACAAAAAATGGAGAGAGTTAAAAAAATTGATTGAAAAACTTTTAGATTTTAGATAAACCTGACTGCACTTTATTATTTCAATTTAGAGGCTTCTCCGTAAAACAAACCAAAGCAAAAAACAATAAAAAGGGGAAAAAAGAAACAAAGAACATCCAAGAGTTTCCTTTTTCTTTAACTTTATGTTGTTTTAGGGTCCTCTTTTGAATGTGCAAATTTCTTTTGTGTTTGTCTGGGTTGGATCAGGCTCTCCAGAGAGCAGTTTCTGAGTTTATGGCCTCTCTGTTTCTCAAGAGGAGATACCTCCTTGAGGTACACATTCTTATAGCTTTGGTGTTAATTCTCCTGATAGTGATGCACATTATTAATTGCATAATGAAGAGCAACATGGTCACACAAATCAGGAGAACATCACGGTGGAGTCAGATGTTTAGGAAAGCTGTGGTTATAGGACTGTACCCGAAAAACCTCTCATCAGCATACCTTAGCATCTCTCTCTAATGTGTGTGTTATTTGGATTAATCGACTTTGATCCAAAGATAACACCTAAATCGACCACTCCACTCCTCCTAAGACATCCTGATCTCCAGCTCCCTTGTTACATCCTCTTATGATCATCATCAGGACTGCTCCAGAACCTCTGGAACTCCTCTACCCAGTATGTCCAGCCAGCTGCTACCCTGTTCACCACTAGGTGATCCCAGAAAATTAATTTATTTAGGGGAACCTCATCTGCCTCCACCTAAAAGCTATACCTCAGCCAGCTCCATCAGACCATTCTCCCGCAGCTATTACCTTTTGTACCACCCCCTCCCTTTAGATTATAAGCCCCTTGAGCTGGGCCCTCCTATTAACGCTCTGCACAAACTGTTGGCGCTATCTAAAACCCGTTGCCCAAAACCAAACTTTTTAACTCTGCTCCAAATTCCAAAGGAAGTTTCTGTAGGTGTATGGGGGTGTCAGGTTTGAGACTAATCCTTTTCTCTGAGGTAATAGGGGTATATCCCTGTGTATCTGCTATATCTATGCCAAGGACAGGAGATGTAGAGTAGACTCCCCAAGGTAGACTCCCCGCTGTGTACAATGTCACCCATATATCAAATATAGGGCATCATTAGACATTTGATATCAAATAAAAATAGTGCAGCGCTAAAGTGATGACTCAGATAAAGGGAGGTAAAAACAATAAATAGTAAAATTAGATGTAAATATATATGAGCGCACTTCAAAAATTCAAATACTGTAAATTCTAATTGTCAGCTTAGCGCTGAGGCAAAGAAAATAAAATAAAGTATACTGTATATGTGCAAAGCTCACAATTAATAATGTGCAAAGATCATAAAATATATAAATAAATAAAGGAATGAATACAACATATAGTTCGTATTAGTGACTGAAAATATACGATTGTCAAGGGCAAATACTTCGTGTCAGTGACTAAATAGTGCCCATAGAGTTCCAAATGCTTCAAATCGGTGCTTGTGCTGTGATAGCAGAAGAAATGCGCACTCACCGGACGCGCAATACTAATGCACGTTATATATAATATCCTGGTGCTCGCTCTTACCATCCAGAGAGTTACAGATATTGTCACATACACTACGGGAGGATGATTTCCCACTGAATTCACAAATACTTAAATCAGTCTTTTATCATCTACTCTAATGGGAAAATAAGAAAGCTGCTTTTGGCAGTGGACAGAGAATTGATTCAATTCATTTTCTGCGTTCTTCAATCTTTCTACTAACCAGGGGCGTACTGACCATTTGGAAACTTGGGCACTGCCCGAGGGCCCGGGGTCATTAGGGGGCCCCATGAGATGCCCCTGGTACCTTTTTCATAGGCTTTTTTGAGTTTGGGTAAGGACACAGGGGCCCCATGATCCCCTATTGCCCGGGGGCCCCATGAGTTGTCAGTCCGCCCCTGCTACTAACTGATAAATTTCCTCCTGTAATATTTGTTATCTCTTGTTAGCTGTTGGTGGCTAGTATCAGAATTAGTTACAGAAATTTTTAAACTACTCAGGTCACTTTTTGAGAGCTTCCTTTAGGGATTTGTTTTGCAACTTCAAATGTTCATATTGCTTAGCCATCCAACAGGCAGCAAAGATCAGTGGAGCCTTTCCCGCACGCTTACTACAACTTTTCCCGCTAGGCTTTGATTTTGTATCTTCTTCTAACTCCAGTTTGGCCTTTCCCTGACTAACTTCTCTGCTTTCCTCATTCTTTTCCTGTTCCTCGCAGTCTTTTGGCCCTACCTTGTGGCTCTCCCTTTTCATCAACTGCTGATAACAGTCCATATCAGTGCTTGAGAATTCCACTGGCAAGGACTGGGTAACTGCATAAGGCCCCAGTCCTGACGATTGCTCATTGTCCCCCTGTTCATCATTGCCACAATTCTGGGGTTTAGACTTTTGTGACTGTTCCTTCATATACCTACGCTCAAGTGTTGTTTGGAATGATTTCTCTTTAGATTCCATATTAAAAACATTCCCTGCCTCCCTACTCATTGACTCTAACAACCATATACTCCAAGCATCTCTTTCATTTGGGCATGTCATCTTTTTACGATGATCATACCAGAGGTCTTCCCAAGTCTTAGGTTTAAAAATACCTCTTTTAGAAAACTTCATTCCAGTCCAGCTCTCCCAATAATGTATATATTTTACCACCCAGGGTCCATATTTACCTATCATCTCTTCTAGAGATGAGCGAATCGAACATGACGAAGTGGAATTCGTTCCGAAGATTTGGAAAAATTTGATTCGCGACGAATCCGAAGATTAGCAAACTTCGGATGCACAAATCGAATTTTCCCAAAAATGGCGGCGACATGTGTGGCGACGGAGAAAATGGACAGAGAAGATGGGGCGGGGATCTCTGGGAAGGCGCGCAGACAAGGCGCGCTGACCCATAATGCATTCATGACATGTGATCGCATTAGCCAATCAGCAGCCAGCCAGCACTGTGTAATGGTGGAGCTATAAATCGCGGCCATCTTAGAATTCTCCATTAGTCTACGGTCATTCAAGAGAGACAGACCTGTGTGTATTAAGGGACAGAGTTAGGGCCACAGAGACTTTAGGGCCACAGAATCGTTACTCAGGGCCACAGAATCGTTACTCAGGGCAACAGAATCGTTACTCAGGGACACAGAATCGTTACTTAGGGCCACAGCTATCAAAGAATCGAAAATTTAAAGTGACATACACCCTTTTTTTTTTGGTGGCTGTCGTGCACAGTTGGTGCTGCAGTTTGCCGATTGTGCAAAATAAACTGACTTTCTGCTTCACAACCACTATTGTACGTTCAAAGAGTTAAATCCATTTACACGCCGGCTGGCGGTAATATTTTTTGGGTGATTAGTGCATTCCAGTGACAGAAACGTACAGTTTCCAGCCAACGGCAAGCTGCAATTGACCGATTGTGTACAATAAACTGACTTTCTGCTTCACAACCACTATTGTACGTTCAAAGAGTTAGATCCATTTACACGCCGGGTGGCGGTAATATTTTTTGGGTGATTAGTGCATTCCAGTGACATAAACGTACAGTTTCCAGCCAACGGCAAGCTGCAATTGACCGATTGTGCTAAATAAACTGACTTTCTGCTTCACAACCACTATTGTACGTTCAAAGAGTTAAATCCATTTACACGCCGGCTGGCGGTAATATTTTTTGGCCCCCTGTACCGGCTCCTCATGAACGTGGTTCAGCGGGTTTGCATCACTTAACGGCAAATCGTTGACAAACGCTGGGACGTTCAGTGTTGTGCGCATTAAGCCAGACACCAAAGGGCAGCACAGACCTGTTATTACTCGCTCAAGCATGGCTGAACAAAACCAGTCTCTACCACAAATTGGACCCAGACCTGCCCAGGGTCTCGTAAGTAGATTGCACGGAGGAGTAGAGTTCGTTATTGGAATTAACTGTGAGGGACTTTTAAACCTAGGCCTGTGTATGGCCTTCAATTGAAGCTGCTTCTGCTCCGCCACTCTGCCATTGGACTCTTGATAGTTGTCTCCCCACGCTACTGCTGGGGGGACTTTTTAACATAGGCCTCTGTATGGCCTTCAATTTTAGCTGCTTACGCTCCGCCACTCTGCCATGGGCCCCTGTACCGCCTCCTCATGCTGCTGCCAGGCCCGTAATCTGCCATGGGCCCCCGTACCGACTCCTCATGCTGCTGCCAGGCCCGTAATCTGTCATGGGCCCCTGTACCGCCTCCTCATGCTGCTGCCAGGTCCAGAGTGTGTCATGGGTCCCTGTACGGCCTCCCATTGCTGCTATCTCCATCGCCACACTCTGCCATGTGCCACTTTCAGGTCTCCTCACACTGCTGGTGTGTTCCATTTTGTCATAGGGTGCTGTATGGCCTCCCATTGCTGCTGCCTCCACCGCCACACTGTGGCTCCACACTCTGGTTTTGGCCCCGTGACTGCCCAAATGAGTGAAGTGTGCGGTGATTCTAAGATCGACGGCACTGATCTGCATGTCATACTGACTGACAGTATTATTTCTCTTCCCCAGCAGACTCCAAGGGCATTTAAATTAAAGGTACAGTGTTCTGCACTAATATAAAGGCTCTCTGAAGCCTAGAAACACCCTTTTTATAAGTTAAATTCGCAGCGAATATATTCGGCTCGAAGCGAATTTATTCGGCGAATTCGGCGAATCAGCCAAACCGAATTTTTGAATAATTCGCTCATCTCTAATCTCTTCCCTTGGGGTCAGTTGGTAAGGTTTACCATACTTTGACGCCTTCCTTGAGTTGATACTGTTACCCACCCTTACGGATACCGGACCCTGGAATAATTTTCCAATCTTAAGCGGTTGCCCCCAGAGGTAGCTAATCTCTTGCCAGTGATTGGGTTGGCTGGTACCGCCCCTCTCACCATTTGAAAACTCGGGCACTGCCCAAGGGTCCGGGGTCAGTAGGGGGCCCCATGAGATGCCCCTGGTACCTTTTTCGTAGGCTTTTTTGAGTTTGGGCAAGGACACAGGGGCCCCATGATCCCCTATTGCCTGTGGGCCCCATGAGCTGTCCGTCCGCCCCTGCCTGTCACCATTGCTGCTTTTCACTACTTGTCAGAACAAACTTTAAATTTTTCCCTGTTCTGACTATAGCCCTTCAAACAGCCTGGGGATCACCTGAACTTGCCAATAGTTCAAACCCCCCGTGGACCTTTCTGAAGTATTCTGACAGATTTTTTCCTAAATTGCTCCTATTATCCCAAGAAGGATTAGAGCAAACTTGAATAATCAAAATTTGAGAGCTTGGAGTACAACATGCAGTTGATTGAGGCACAGCTACTTGCAGTATGGTTTGTAGTAGTTACAATATAGCTGTTGTTCACAGGTCTAACTACACGCTTACAATCCACAGTTAGTAAATTACAAAGAGGACAGATCCATACACAACAAGATCATTCCGTGTGATTTAGGCCCACAGGTGCATTTCAATCGCAAAGATTGGGAAGCGTCTTGACCAAATCTCATTTGAGAGTCAACTGGAAACAGCTTTTAGGCAGATTGGCACAGATCCTACGTTTTATTTCACTGCCTCCAAGAGTCCACTTAGAGCCCTTTTCACCCACACTCACACCCTGCTGCAATAGGCGCACCCAGCAGTTAGGATGTTTTCTCATTCACTCTCAGTAAAATTTTATGTCAATTATACTGTTCATAATTAGTCTCATCAAAATATTAGTAAAGACAAAAGGTAAAAATGACATTCGACAAAGCTTACTAGTCTAGGTATTTCAGACAGACATGGACGATAGACATGAAAACAAAGAAAGATGTAACTAATGCTCTGTATTCCACACAAGAAGTAACATTTACCTAAACATTCAGACTTCCTCACTAAAGGGGCACCATCTGTTTCGGCGGTTTTGCTACCGCACTTATTTACTCGGTTCTATCTAAGAGTATAAATGTAATAAGTGATAATAACCTTTTGTCTATACATGAATTTAGCCAATCCTCATGTGGCTAATACCAATAATGTTAATAGCAAAGAATAACAACTGTGCAAAAGATAAAGATCTAATTTATTTACACAGAAGAAAAGTATTTACTAAGTGAATCAAACAAAAGATATGATATTACAAAAAAAAATTGATGTTACAGTATATCATACAAATAAAACAAAAATTGATGTAGCGCTTATATCTGGATATATATATACTATAATGAGATTACTGTATCATAATAAATAGAGAACACACAGTCAGTACAAAAACACACTCCTTTGTCTACATATAGGAGAAGTAAATGCGTGTTCCTTACAATCTCTAGAGTGGAACTAAATATTGTGAGGTTTAAAAACGTGAGACCACTGCAAACAGTACACACATAAAAAAGTCCGGTGATCTGTGTCACATTCCTTCTATTCATGCAAAGTCAAAGGTATGTGTATGATCCCACACACCCTATAGTGTAATCCAAGACCGGCTGAAATGGCCTCTCACCTCCTATCTGCGACCCTGCAGGGCCACAGAGCATATAATATCACCACTGGGTCAAGACAACCTTCCTCTTGAATAGATGACTTGAAGATATATCCCCAGCACACTGATTCCACCTCTCCTATAATATCCTTGATGGTCAGATGAGCAAGATGGATCCCAGCTCAGATCCCCATAGGATAAAAGAAGAAGACATCCTCCATAGTGTAAAACCGCTTTAATAATGCGTTTGGACTAAGTAAAATGCACACTTACATCAGCAAGATGAAACACAGCTCTTTACCATACAATGGGTGTAAACATGTGGCTGAAGGGTGTTCCAAGATGGCGCCGCGCCGGAAGTGCGTCACCACGTAATGCCGTCTACGCGTTGCGTCACGTGACCTCGTGACTTCCTCAGGACTCAGGAAGGTCCTGAGGAAGTCACGAGGACTCAGGAAGGTCCTGAGGAAGTCACGAGGTCACGTGACGCAACGTGTAGACGGCATTACGTGGTGACGCACTTCCGGCGCGGCGCCATCTTGGAACACCCTTCAGGCACATGTTTACACCCATTGTATGGGAAAGAGCTGTATTTCATCTTGCTGATGTAAGTGTGCATTTTACTTAGTCCAAACGCATTATTAAAGCGGTTTTACACTATGGAGGATGTCTTCTTCTTTTATCCTATGGGGATCTGAGCTGGGATCCATCTTGCTCATCTGACCATCAAGGATATTATAGGAGAGGTGGAATCAGTGTGCTGGGGATATATCTTCAAGTCATCTATTCAAGAGGAAGGTTGTCTTGACCCAGTGGTGATATTATATGCTCTGTGGCCCTGCAGGGTCGCAGATAGGAGGTGAGAGGCCATTTCAGCCGGTCTTGGATTACACTATAGGGTGTGTGGGATCATACACATACCTTTGACTTTGCATGAATAGAAGGAATGTGACACAGATCACCGGACTTTTTTATGTGTGTACTGTTTGCAGTGGTCTCACATGTTTTTAAACCTCACAATATTTAGTTCCACTCTAGAGATTGTAAGGAACACGCATTTACTTCTCCTATATGTAGACAAAGGAGTGTGTTTTTGTACTGACTGTGTGTTCTCTATTTATTATGATACAGTAATCTCATTATAGTATATATATATCCAGATATAAGCGCTACATCAATTTTTGTTTTATTTGTATACTATAAAAGATCCATTGGTATAGGATTAGATGTTAGCAGCTGTAGGATTAATTTATAATATATATTGTTTTCCCAACATTGTTTAACATAAGAGCGCAAGAAGATTCTGTATATTAACAGTATATCATACAGTATATTATCAGTATAGAGAGATGACTATAGGAAAAGAAAGTTATAGAAAAGAAATAGAGTAATGCTGATACATTACACAGACATCCTAATATTCTGAAGTCTGGGCTCCGGAAGGGACAAAAGGACATAGAGACAGAATGCCATACCTTTATACCCCCTCCCCCTATATTCCAAGTAAAGACACACCCTTCAATAAGATCCAATATTTTGCCATTTCTGTTCAAAGGGGGGCTCTGTGATTTGTGAAAGACATTGGCCAACTGTAGTTCATCAGATGGAATTTAGGATAGGCCAATGTCCAGCAAAGCATACCTCCTTTGAAACCAGTTCCCACAGGAAACTCCCTAGGAGGTGTTATAAATGATGGCTCCAGGGCTTATTCACAGTTTATTTAGCCAGGTGGCCATACTGCCATAAACCTCTACAGGAAACTTCTAAGGGGGAGGGGGGGGGGTGTTGAGGTGATGCAACAGATGGTAAATAAGTTACAGAAATTGAGACCCCTATCAGAAGTTCACAATAATATTAAAAATGATTGTAGGCCCAAGAAGGTGAAAATTATTATAGGCCCAAAATAGCCATCACACTATGTAACTATTGTATATGGAGTACTGAGGAAATAAGAAATGTGTGTGGAAAAGCAAGATATAGGAACTTCATGTGCAATCAATGGGGTCTGCTGCCACTCAGCAGGAACGGAGGATCGCTCAGCAATGCTGGGAGCTTCAAGGACTCATGGAGGATGTAGTCCCCAGGAAAGTGGCCCAAACCAGAGAGAGGCTGAGAGGGACTACAGGTCCCAGAAGGGGTAGTTGCTGAGGAAGGAAGGTTAACTGTGAAAGCCTACACTGGGAGGAAGTCTCACATGGGGAGTGATTGAGCATTGCTATGAGAGCGAGGGGACCCTGTGTGGTACACTTCCTAAAAGCCTACCCTGCTGCTTTGAGACCATGGCTGCTGTCTGCTCCAGAGACGTCTTTTGCCACCCTGATCACTGCTGCTGCACCTGAGGTCTGCTGCTAAATGTGTGAGGCCTCCTGCTTGGGGCTACCACTGGCAATCTGTGGAGACTGCGACCAAGGATTAATCCAGATATCCAACTGCTACTGACATGTCAGGGACTGCCTGAATTGCTCACAGTCAAAATCCAGTGACTTTGCTTCACTCGCCCCAGGAGAGGTAGGACCCTTTGTGATAGAAGCTGAAGTGGTGAGAGGTCTTTGGCCACCATTGTTTTCAAATTTCTGCTTAAATGGACAGTGCTACCCCTTTTTTGGGACCCCCATGGATTTGAAGAGTACCCCCCTTGCTCGGATTACAAAACTCTTTTTCATGTTCTCCAACTTATACTTTGGGCCCCAACGCTGGCTTCCAACAGATATTCAACATTGGCCAGTGTGGGGGGGGGGGGGGAGATTAGTAGGAACTATGTTTTATAACCCTGGGTGTATCTCCTATAGCTAGGGGAACCCTTTAAAGTGATATCAAACCCTCAGTTTGTTAAGCCCTTTCAGCAGCTGCTTTAATAACTTGGTGAATATGCAGCTCCTCCATCTTTTAATTCTTGCCTATGTTTCAGTTTAAGCTGGTGCTGGATCATTGATCCAAGTTTCTTGTTTTAAGGTGGTTCCTAAGGAGTCACCTGTACATGCAGGGACTAGAGTTGTGCCTCCGTACGCTGTATGCATGTGGTTTGAGTACAGTACTAGGCCTCACCATAGGCCAGGACATTTGCAGTCCTTGTGTCCCTTAACTAAAATAAAAATGTTTATTGGGGTGCTTTTTTAATGCAAGACATTTGGGAACCTAATTTAATTTGGTATTAACCTTTTGCCACCCATGTACAGCAGAGCTCAGATTGAGAAACAGCGCAAGAAGAAAATCAATTGGCTTGTAGTGCTAAAAAAGGACATGTTTATAGGAGGAGACAGCAGAGTGACAGTGAGATGAGCTCATCAGTCTGCTGCTTCTTCTTCACTGTCCAATCACAGGCTGGAGGAGGGACAAGACCTGTACGTGTTACTTAAATGCAGCTAGGAGAAATCAAGTCTCCTCCTTGCCAGACAGGGCTGTGTGGCAGACCTGTGTTAACCTCAGGACTGGATTGACACAAATTTGTAAGAGGGCTCCCTTGAATGTTTCTTCACCCGTGTATTTAGCTGTTTGACTGGAGCTCAACATTAACACAATCTGACCCTTATTGGAAACTATATATATTTATAGGTTAAATATCAAAAGAAAAATCACACCATAGTTTAGACCATTATTATTAATTTATTCATTAATGTAGATAGCAATTCCAATTTGTTTCTGGGATCATTAGAAAGGATCCTTCTGGATAAAGGTTTAGTTGGCAGCCACAGTGCTGGAGATCCAGGAGTTGTAGTTGCAGACCCTGGTGTAGACACCGGGGTAATTCTTCTGAGCACAGCCATATCCCCAGGAGACAATACCCTGGAGCTGTCCATTACATACCACGGGGCCACCGGAGTCACCCTGAGGAGACAGATTGTTCAGATCAAATAGTCATCTTCAAAGTAGTAAACCGAATTTAAACAAACAATCTCATTTTTAGCAGATGTAAAACTAATGGAGTTTGCATAATCATTGCAGCAGTGCTGTCTGGGCAAATGATCTTATTCCAGGGAAAATGAATTCCTTGGGAGAACAATTACCTGTGGCAGGGTTTCTCAACCAGGGTTCCATGGAGCCATAAGGTTCCTCCATTGGTTGCTATTGGTTCTTTGGGCAATTAGCAATTTCTACTTCTCAGATAGGTTCCCACTGACACCATTGATCATTTAGCTCTCTAAAAGGGGTAATTCTTTCCAATGACCACAAGTGTAAGGAACATTCTTCCCAATGACCATCACATGAATGTATCATGAGTTGTAGGTATAGTCATTTCTAGCAGGGGTTCCCTGAGACCAGAAACTTATTTCAAAGGTTCTTCTGTGTTGAAACAATTGAAAAAGGCTAACCCGTGATATATCTTGTTTAATACTTAAAGCCCACTGAACTTTCAGTTTAAAGCAGCTAAATACATTCCAGAGGTAAACAAGTTCAAAAGATGTTCACTGTCTTCAGTTCATTTTCTTTCTAAAGCAGTCACATCCTAAACGGAAATGCCTATCCCCTGCCAGCATCTGCAGAGTGGGGCCCTTGCTGGGGAACTAATGGTCCCTCTGCAGAGGTCCTCTACACCCAAGCGGGATCAGACCTGTAATTAGCAAAGCTCATTCTCCCTGCTGATTGGAGAATTAGGTCTGACTCAACAGAGGATGTGTCAGACTTCGGCAGAAAGACCACTGCTTCCCCACAAGGGAAGGGACCGTCTCTACATTATGCTGGCAGGGGACAAGGTTTTCGATTCAGGATGTGACTGTCTAAAGAAAATGAAAGTTGGGCTTTAAACATAGTTTGTTTGAGTGCACATGGAATGTATTTAGTTGATTTAAACTGAAGGTTGAGTTTTCAATTTAACCACTTAAGTTCCATCCACAATTTTAAAACAGGGCTGGGATAGTGGCTTTTAATCCCCAGTGCTGGTGTCAGTGGCTCCTGGGGATCCTGACTGCACTGGAACTAAAACCACCAGTTTTCAGTGCCGATGTTGGCACAGCAGTAAGCCCAGGAGCTGAAACTATAAGCTCCGGACCTTTCGATTGTCATACAGACTGATGGGCAGCACAGTGGCTAAATGGTTAGCCGCCTGGCAGTACTCGGGTCATTGGTTTGAATTCCAACCATGGCACCACCTGCCCGGAGTTTTCATGTTCTCCCAGTGCTTGCGTGGGTTTCCTCCGGGTACTCCGGTTTCCTGCTGCACTCCAAAGACATGCTGGTAGGTAAATTTGGCACCTGTCTAAATTGGCCCTAGTACGTCTATGTATGAATGTGAGTTAGGGACCTTAGGCTGTATTTATTTATTATTTATTTATTTCAGGTACTTATATAGCGCTGTCAATTTATGCAGCCCTTTACATATATATTGTACATTCACATCAGTCCCTAACCCTCAAGGGGCGTACAATCTAAGGTCCCTAACTCACATTCATACATACACATACTAGGGACAATTTAGACAGGAGCCAATTAACCTACCAGCATGTCTTTGGGGTGTGGAGGGAAGCCGGAGCACCCGGGGGAAACCAATGCAAGCACAGGGAGAACATGCAAACTCCATGCAGGAAGCGCCATGGTCGGTAATCGAGCCCATGACCCATTTACTGCAAGGCAGACGTGCTAACCACTAAGCCACTGTGCCGCCCCAATGCCCCTTGAGCGTTAGGAACTGATGTGAATGTACAATATACAGTATATGTAAAGCGCTGCGTAAATTGAGGGCACTATATAAGTACCTGAAATAAATAGGAACGCATTGTAGGCTTGAATGTAAACACTTCACTGTTGTGTTTACATGGGGAATACAGTGGCATTACAGCACTTCCTCTGAGTATAGAGGCCTGTTACTCCTCTGTCTAGCCTGTAGCTACAGCAGTAGATCACTGCTAGAGTGATCTATTGCAGGCTGATTGCAGCCAGAGATAGATCACTATTAGACATGATCTATTGCTGAAAAGAAACAGAAAATGAAGTAAATTAAAAAATAAAATGGGCACACAGGGTTCATTAATACAGATTGAGGTCCTCCAGAATGGCTGCTCTAAGCAGAGGCAACTGGTCTTCCACTTTTCTTTGTATTTAGCAACTCTCACATTGGGTTCTGGAAGTTAGAGGCTTCAAGGAGTCTTTGGAGGAATGAAGTTCTAAGTTTTACTGAGGACCAGCAGGCTGTGTGTCTAGGAGCGCACAGCCTTTATAATCAAGGGGTTGTCTGCCGTTCAGGGCGACACCCAGGAAACAGAAGTCACCTGCCCAGGGCATAGGCCAGCGCTGCAGGGAGCAGATGTCTGCAGAGGCATAGTGTTGTGTTCTGGATTGAAATGCATCCCAGGCTGAGAGCTGTGTAGCCCAAGGTGAGCTGCTAAATAGCCAGGAGGCTGTTTTTGCTTTAAATGCTGTGTAAAGCACAGTGACTCAATGGTTAGCACTCCTGCTTGGCAGTACTGGGGTTGTTGGTTCAGATCCCAACCACGGCGCCCCCTGCCTGGAGTTTGCATATTCTGCCTGTGACTGCGTGGGTTTCCTCTGGGTACTCCAGTTTCCTTCCACACTCCAAAGACATGCTGGTAGGTTAATTGGATCCTGTCTAAATTGGCCCTTGTATGTGTATGAATGTGAGTTAGGGACCTTAGATTGTACGCTCCTTGAGAGTTAGGAACTGATGTGAATGTACAATATATATGTAAAGCGTGTAGTAAATTGACAGCGCTATATATAAGTACCTGTAATAAAGCTGACCCCCCTGTGTGGGAATCCTGATGTAAGGAACTTTATTTTTTTTAAAAACGGGCCCAATAGCCCTAAACCCGTATTTCCAGGCTGGACTGAACTCATTGGTAAGCACCACACTTAAGTGAAACCTCCTATAATATCACAAGATAGACATCTTATATATTTGGTTGCCTCTGGAACCTCAAAACCTGATTTTCCCATTTTTTTATATTTTTGTACATTTGAGGATTTAGTACTACTCAAAGATAGACATACAAATACAAAAACCGTCACAGATTACCTGGCAGGAGTCCTTTCCACCAGCCAGATAGCCAGCACAGAACATATTTTTGGTGATTTCACCGGGGTAAGAGTTTTGGCACTGGCTATCGGACAAAATTGGGGCATTCAGACATTGCAGAAGATCTGGATAATTAGCTAAAAGGGAAATAAAACAAAAATATAGGTCAGCATAAAATGAGTCTTCCATGTTTGACCTTTCCAAGATTTCACACTATTTAGTGTTATTGGTGATCTGGGTACAGAGTAAAAATCTAAGCAGAAAAAC
Source organism: Staurois parvus (assembly GCF_062004578.1). Lineage (NCBI taxonomy): Eukaryota > Metazoa > Chordata > Amphibia > Anura > Ranidae > Staurois > Staurois parvus. The sequence goes on along the minus strand of NW_028318554.1, from coordinate 1,589,394 downwards.
TTCTAAGTATGATACTTTCCAAGATTTAGATGTCCACAAGACTAGGAAATACTTTGTGACTTACTTCCGCTGCTCAGAGTGTTGCCCCATCCGGAGATCAGACAGTTGGTACCGGCGGCAGCGCAGCCAGAGGGCAGAGGTGCGGCCTTGACGTAGGAATTGATAGTGGCTGCCTTGGAGAGTTTGACCAACATGATGTCATTGTCCAGAGTTCTGGAGTTGTAGCTTCCATGTCTGATGACCTTGGCGGAGTTGATGAACTGCTCGGTGCCCTCATTCAAGGCAATGTTATGTTCTCCTAGTCTGACCTGAATGCTCCTGAAAAAAAATTAGCAAAACATACATATTTATCACATGCTAAAATGATCCTTATTCCTTTATGTAGTTAACGTCATGTCTTTTACATAGCACCAGTGTGCCTTTAGTTGCTCAATTTTAGCAGTTAAGTTGAATAATAAGGTAAGTAATTGGGGAACATTAAAGCTTCAGTTCTGGGTATTTTTTAATGGGCCCCCTAAAAAAAAGACTATAAATCTGTTGCCTACAGTACCTCTTCTTTACCACAAGATGTCCTCAGTTTTCCTAGCATCATTCAACCAATAGGACTAAGGATAGAGTGTGATTGCAGTGCATCTTAGCCCCACCCCTGAGCACCTCTGTATTCATGCAAAAAACTATGCTGATGTCATCACATCAGCGCCACTTTCTGCTTCTGCATCTGTCAAGACTGCCTACCACAGGGAGAAAATCCTAGCTCCAGCCCTGAGCACCTTGTATTCATGCAAAGAGATATGCTGATGTCATCATGTCAGCACCACTTACTGCATCTCTTAGGACCACCTACCACAGGAAGAAAACCCTAGTTCCACCCCTGAGCACCTTTCAATTATGTAGAGAGCTATTCTGATGTCATCATGTCAGCACTACTTTCTGCATTTGTCAGAACCACCCACTGCAGGGAAAAAACCTAGTCCCACCCCTGAGCACCTTGTATACATGCACAGAGCTTTACTGATGTCATCATCTCAGCACCACTTTCTGCATATGTCAGGACCACCCATGGCAGAGAAAAAAACCCTAGCCCCTCCCCTGATCACCTAGTATTCATGCAGAGAACTTTGCTGGTGTCATCATGCCAGCACCACATTCTGCATTAGTTAGGACCATCCACTTCAGGGAAAAAACCCTAGCCCCACCCCTGATCACCTAGTATTCATGCAGAGAGATATACTGATGTCATCATGTCAGTATCACTTTCTGCATCTATCAGGACCACCTACCACAGGGAGAAAACCCTAGCCCCACCCCTGAGCACCTTGTATTCATGCAGAGAGATATGCTGATGTCATCATGTCAGTACCACTTTCTGCATCTGTCAGGACCACCTACCACAGGGAGAAAACCCTAGCCCCACCCCTGAGCACCTTGTATTTATGCAGAGAGCTATGCGGATGACTGTTGAACAGGAGAAATACAGGATTTAAAGGAGAGAAATTGCTCTTACGATTTGTAGCAGTGAGCAGCAGAGATCACCCACAGGCTGTTCATCAGGGTCCCCCCACAGAAGTGGTACCCGGAGTTCAGGGACACCTGATAGGGGACGGAGTTCTTGGTGCAGGTGTAACCTCCAACAATCTTGTCATCATCATCAAAGGCAACTGCAGTCAAAGATTGAGATTAGAACCATTTATTGTCCGGCCACTACAACAGCAGATTACTTAAAGCTGAACTCCAGGCCAGTGGCGGACTCACCATTTGGAAACTTGGGCACTGCCCGAGGGCCCGGGCTCAGTAGGGGGCCTCATGAGATGCCCCTGGTACCTTTTACATAGGCTTTTTTGAGTTTGGGCAAGGACACAGGGGCCCCATGATCCCCTATTTCCCGGGGGCCCCATGAGTTGTCAGTCCGCCCCTGCTCCAGGCTCCCAGCTAAATACAGATGAAATATAAAGGAGCCTACCTACCCAAGGATATGTAACTCTGTTCACCCAGAGCTGAGATTTACACAGCTCTGCCATGCAGCTGGCAGGGCAGAAGATCTTCTTTTTTCTTTGCTACACTTTCAGTTCGTGTCCCTCCCTCAGCCTTTGACTGGACAGTAAAGGAGAAGCAGCAGACTGATGAGCTCATCTCTTATCAAGATACTCTCTTGCCAACACATGGACATTGCAGAAGAGCTAACTGGCTCCTTTGTAAGCTTCTCTCTTCCCCGTTATAAGCTCTGCTGTACAGTCCCTCTCCCAGTCCCTGATATCAGATCAAATTGCATTAGAAAATAAATGCAATGATGTATTAATATCAGGGCCTTTTCAGCTGGGAGAACCTCCAGCACTGAATGTATGAAATGGCAAGGGGTGGTGGGGGTGTACTGCACGGTCCATTATGCAGTCTGCTGGGAGGATGTACTGTCGCTGGAGGGGATCTATTTTTGCAGGGGGGTCTAATGATGCTGGGGAGGTCTACTGTTGATGGTGGGGGCTCTACTGTTGCTGGGGGGTCTTATGTTTTTGCGTGATCGTTTCAGGAAGGGATCTACTCTGTTGAGGGAGGGGTCTATTGTTAGCTGCTGGAGGATCTATTGAGGCTGGCTGTGGAGAGATCTGTTGATGCTGCTGGGGGACTATTGTTACTTGGGGGGTATTTTGTTGCAGGTGGTCCATTGTTGCTAGGGGGTGTCTATTGTTGCTGGCTGCATGGGATCTATTTTGCTGCTTTTCTTGTTATCATTACAAATTCCATACCAATTGATATTTGGTTCTGTTTTCTCTAAAAAGGTGGTACTGGGAGGTAGGTAAGGGGTGGAACTCAGGGACGGTGCGGGGCGGGGACAAGGGGTGACTTGGATCTCTTCTCTGAGAAATAAAAGCCCGGATTAATACAAATTTGCATTTTTATGTGTCTTTTACATTTTCCTGGAATCCAGTTTGTTATAATATACAGCAGAGCTTTCAAAAAGACATTTATAAATAGGGATGTTCTATATCTTCCATTTGTAACAACATTGGTCAAAAGTTCCACTTCCCACAGAAGCACAGCAGCCATGTATGGCATTTCCATTGAGTATTTTTTATTTTTACAAATTAAATCAAAATTGTTAATTAGCATTACTTAGGGGTCTATTTATAAAACATTCATCAATGGATGAAGCATTTGCTCAGGCTGCACGAATGTTACACTTTACCCATATTTCCTCTTATATTATGCCTTCCTATGATCGTCCGCTCCATCTAGTGGCCAAAATGCAGTAGATTTAAAAAAAATACCTCAACTAGGATGTAACGGAACCGTCCCAGCCTGCGCTGAGTACTTCCATTAGAATAATGCTTCCTCGTCTGAACACCGACAACAGACACCACAGCCGACCATACAAGACTAATTTATTTGAACACAAATACAAAATATATACACTCAGGGGACAATCCCCCCTCCCTGCATAATGACATAGGGCGGGGCAATCTCCATTTAGAAACAAGAGACACACAGATATTCAAACTTCACACCAGCAGACAGTCCCATCAGGAGGGAGGGCTGCTGGAGACACCCCCCCCACCAAGCCAATACACATAAACACATCCCATAATAGTTTGCTCCCAAGACAGACAAACAATAGAACAATGGGATGCAGCCACACAACACTAAACAATCCACAACCCCCCACCCCACCTATCTCCTAGAAATGTCTACCCAATATTAGGACAGATCACCCTGTACCCCTAACAGGCACAGGGTGACTTACACATAATAGGGATATGGGGAGCTGAGACAGGGGTCTCCCCACCTCTCCAAAGTGAACTGTGTTCCATGGGTCCCCCACCCAAAGTCACTTCAATCACATAGGATATATAATACATTTTGGCCACTAGATGGAGCTGGCGATCATAGGAAGTCTAAGATATTAGCGGCGATATGAGGAAAATGCTTGTGACAATTGTCCAAGTGATGTTTTTTAAATAGACTCCATTTATTAAAAAAACAAACAAAAAAAAACAACACAAGACAGCAGAAAACTATTGTATGGTACAATTAAAATTCATACCTGCCAAGCCCAGCAAGACTGCGAACACGAGGAGCTTCATGATTGATCTATGAGATGTTCAGTGAATGTTTCAGCTTTTTCTGTCCTGAATTTATACCCTGAAGGAGAAGCACGGTGGGATTCTGCCCAAGGACACACGGCCTTGGCAATTACAAATGCAATTAAATAAATCATATATTGGCATGTCTATGGACAGTCGCCCTAATGGCCGTATGGTTTGATTTATAAAATTCCCACGTGTGGCAGATATAGAGGATTGAAGATCTGTTTATCGTCTTACCTGTTTCACTAAAAACATTTCATCCAAAATGTCCTAAAACTATTATATTTCACACAGTGCACACTGTCAGAGGATTGTTACAAAGTATGAAAAAAGAATTTAAATATTGTGAAAATAAAAATAGCAAAGACCATCGCTAATGATATTAACGTGTTACAGAGTCTTCGGTGACACCAAATCTGACTTTGACATCGTGCGACTTCACTTGAGTTCACACAATTTCATAGTCGGATGTCAGTCTGACTTCAGGTGCCACTTGGAAGACATCTGTGCAACTTCATGTACAAATGTCTATGCGAGTCACACCTGAACTTGCAAATAGTAGTGCAAATCGGTGCGACTCCGGCGGAGTTGGAATCGCACTGATATGACAAACAATAGGGTGTGACTTGTCATGCGATTTGAAACTATCAAATCACATTAAAATTTGCACTGGTGTGACTGGGGACTAAACCCACAACAGTACAATCAGTCTGTATATGCAGTAAAGCATGCTTGTTATACTCACTGTGGAACCTAAGGGGTTATCCTCTTCATTGTGTAAAAAAGGCTGTTTGATCCTGTCTTCTCTGATCCTCCCCTTCTTCTACTGTCCCCAATCCATCTGCTACAGAACCTTGAGGGCAAGCTGCGCATGCTCACTTTGGTGTGTATTGCTAGACTTTTTTTTTATTTTTCTTGGGATAGTGCATGTGATCAGCACAGGGCCAATCAGCACTGTCCAGGGTCAGGGGTCATGCAGCCTCAGGACAATTGGGGGAGAATGAAAACTTTTCCTACAAGCTTTAACCAGTGCTCTTCTGGACACTGATAGAAGTCACAAGACTGCTATATACTGCTGATGAGAAAAGGTATTTAGTGTATATTTACTGATATGATTGCACTTCCATATTCTGTGTACTGTGGGAGACCAGATATAGTGAATGCAGGGTCCGAGGAGGCCAGATATAGTGGATGCAGGTTCCATGGAGACCAGATATAGTGAATGCAGGGTCCTGGGAGACCAGATATAGTGAATGCAGGGTCCGGGGAGACCGGATTTAGTGAATGCAGGGTCTAGGGAGACCGGATATAGTGAATGCAGGGTCCAGGGAGACCAGATATAGGGAATGCAGGATTCGGGGAGAGCAGATATAGTGAATGCAGGGTCCATGGAGACCGGATATAGTGAATGCAGGGTCCGGGGAGACCGGATATAGTGAAGGCAGGGTCCGGGGAGACCGGATATAGTGAATGCAGGGTCCGGGGAGAGCAGATATAGTGAATGCAGGGTCTTGGGAGACCAGATATAGTAAATGCAGGGTCCGGGGAGACTGGATATAGTGAATTCAGGGTCCGGGGAGACCGGATATAGTGAATGCGGGGTACCGGGAGACCAGATACAATGAATGCAGGGTCCAGGGAGACCAGATATAGTGAATGCAGGGTCCATGGAGACCAGATATAGTGAATGCAGGGTCCATGGAGACCGGATATAGTGAATACAGGGTCCGGGGAGACCAGATATAGTGAATGCAGGGTCTGGAGAGAGCGAATATAGTGAATGCAGGGTCCGGGGAGAGCGGATATAGTGAATGCGGGGTCCGGGGAGACCAGATATAGTGAATGCAGGGTCCGGGGAGACCAGATTTAGTGAATGCAGGGTCCAGGGAGACCAGATATTGTGAATGCAGGGTCCAGGGAGACCAGATATAGTGAATGCAGGGTCCGGGGAGACCGGATATAGTGAATGCAGGGTCCAGGGAGACCAGATATAGTGAATGCAGGGTCCGGGGAGAGCGGATATAGTGAATGCAGGGTCCGGGGAGACCGGATATAGTGAATGCAGGGTCCAGGGAGACCAGATATAGTGAATGCAGGGTCCGGGGAGAGCGGATATAGTGAATGCAGGGTCCGGGGAGACCAGATATAGTGAATGCAGGGTCCGGGGAGACCAGATATAGTGAATGCAGGGTCCGGGAAGAGCGGATATAGTGAATGCGGGGTCAAGGGAGACCAGATATAGTGAATGCAGGGTCCGGGGAGACCAGATACAGTGAATGCAGGGTCCGGGGAGACCAGACACAGTGAATGCAGGGTCCGGGGAGACCAGATACAGTGAATGCAGGGTCTGGGGTTTAGTAACACTTTAAATGTGATATCGGTTTTAGGCTCCATACAAAATGGCTTGAAAAAAGCACTGCTCATAGAGAAGTTTAGCGTTTTGCCTGTAGAAGCAACTAATGTTCTCATATGTGGCCATGCACATTAAGTAGTCTAAAGGCACTTTTTAACCACTTGACCTCCGGAAGATTTTACCCCCTTCCTGACCAGGTCATTTTTTGCTATGTGGCACTACTTTAACTGGCAAATGGGCGGTCATGCAGTGCTGTACCCAAATTAAATTTATGTCCTTTTTCCCCACAAATTGTACTTTCTCGTCGTGGAATTTGAACACTTCTTGTTTTTTTTGGGGGGGGGGGGGTTACGATATAAACGAAAAAAGACAGTCAATTCTGTAAAAAAATATTTTTTTACTTTCTGCTATAAAACATATCCAAAACAAAAAATAATAAATAAAATCTCTTCATAAAATATTGACCAGAATGTATTCTGCGACATGTCTTGCGTGAAAGTTGTAGCGTCTACAATCTATTGGATATACACTATTATGGAATATATACTATTACTAAAACTAGTGATGGCGGCGATTAGCAAGTTATAACGGGACTGCGATAGCATGGAGGGCAATCTGACAATAACTGATGCTGGGGGGAACTGACTAACTGCCACTGATATCACCAGTGACACTAATACAGGGATCAGTGCTAATAATATGCACTATCACTGTACTAATGACACTGGACCAGAATGGGTTAACATCGAGGGTGATCAAGGAGTTAATTGTGTGCCTACAAAGTGTTTATGTGTGTATCATGTCTGCTTTTAATGGGGGTGTTGTTTCCTTTGCACTCTGCAAGAGCGGTTGCTCCAGAGTTTAGTAAAAGACAAAAGCTTTGCTGACTTCCATCATCCAATCATGTGTAGCACCCTCCTATATAGCTAGGGGGGAGCTAGATCCTAAATGTTAATCGGAGGTTGAGTGCAGCTTGGTGCAACAGTCAGAGGGTGGTCGAATTGTGGTCAGGGCTCAGAGGCTCTGCAGATCAGCCCCTCTGGAATTTCCCCCTGCACTAGAACTTTGGAGAAAGGTCTAGAAGCAGTGGGTGAATCTTGAGGAGTGGTTGAATTGTACCCTTAGAGGATCCTGACCAATCCCCAACAGGGGGCTTGGCAAGGGGCCAAGACAACCTTTAAGAGTAACTGAGCCTGCTCAGCAGCAGGAGAGTTCGAGTGGAAGACAGAGAAGGATGTGAGAGGCTGGAGGTAGGAGTCTGTGAGGGGGCCCAGAGAGAAGGGCTCACCTGCAGGCAGAGGTCCTTGGGAGGCTAAAACATTGGAGCTTCCCCCTGAGAGAGGACCGCCTGTGTAGTAAGGAAGGAGTGGCCCAGCTAGAAGGCCTGGTAGCAGCCACCTGCAGCACAGGAGAGGGACCAAGTGAGAAGACTTGCAGCCTCTGGGCCAGTAAGGGGAAAGGAGCATTCTAGTGGAAAACTGGATTTGCTATCTTACCCGGGACTGTTTCACACTGCAGTGGCAGGCACTGGATCCATCGCACAGGGATTCTCCCAGTACAACTAGATGAGGAGAGGAGTCATCTGGGGTCTGGGGTGGTTTTACAGGAAATGCTGGGTAGCTCTCCAGAAGAGAAACTTTGCTGTAAAGACTTGTACATCGTTGCTAAGGAGTTTTTCCTCAGTTGCCATTTCCCTTGGGCATCCCATATAACCCTTACCCCATCCAAGTTCTAAACCCACTAATAAAACTTCAAAACAAAGCTGAAGGACTGTTTACTGTCTCCTAATGCAAGTCTAAGTGCATGTTGTCTGGCTGTGCAGGACTATAGGGGGACCCAAAACTTCAGCAACTCCCTAAGGGAGTAGTGCCACACATGTGCAAGCAAAAATGCTGTTTTAGAAAAAAAACTTCTTGCATGTGATTGGGTATTCGTTGCCTCATTTACTAAGCTCTGGAGGAACTGCCCTTGCAGAGTGCAACTGCAAGTCTATTGCCTTTAGCAAATCAACTCCACAGTTTGATGATTTTGGTGTGGAGGAACTCATGTGTCCTGTATGGAGCCCTGACCTCAACCCTACCGAACACTGGGATGAATTGTAATGTTGATTGCCTGCCAAGTCTTCACATCCAATATCAGCACCTGACATCGCAAATGTTCTCTTGGCTCAGTAGGCGCTCATTCCCATTGACACACTCCAATATCTTGTGGAAAGCCTTCCCAGAAGAGCGGAGGCTGTTAATGCCACAAAGGGGGATCAAGTCCGTATTATTAACCATGGTTTTGGAATGGGGTGTCCAACAAGCTCGTACACAGTAGGTGTGATATGTGGGTGTCTACAAACTTTGACCATGCTTTACACCTGATAGCAACATTCCTTTTTTTAGTAGTAGATTCTTTATCCCATTTTATTTAATGCTTTTAAATCTGCAGCATTTATTAACCCCTTGGTGCTGGAGCCTCCTGGCCGTTTAAGGGTTTCAGAAGCCGGGAGGTGGGGCGGGGTTTTAAGGTCATGTGACCACCGTGATTCGCCGTCACGGTGGTCACATGATCGGCAAAGGTTCCGATCGAAAGAGGAGATCGGGACCTTTCCGTTTTAATTGCACACAAATGTGCGGCTGCTCGGTGTCTAGGCCCAGACACCGGGAGGCCGCACATTTGTGTGCGGCCGGTGTGAAGAGGTTAAAGTTACACCTTGTTATCCTACCATGACGTTCCTTTTTCAAGTGCTTCCTTTTACAATGTAACATTGCTCTGTCCATGTCTCCCAATAGTGCTCCTGCATTGTCACCCAGTCATATGGGCTTCCAACGGAGACTACAAGTAGCTGTTTACACTGGTCCACTGTTGTCACCATCAGGAAACTCGCCTAAACTTGACTTGCTTGTCTGATCTCTCTTCTTACAGATAGTCAAAACACACAAGAATTAAAGACCATTTTATGGGTATTAACAGAAAAACACCCGGAAGTAAAAAAGAATCCAATGAAGCAATGTGCTTTAAAAAGACCCTATACTGCGAAACTGTGGAGGCTGCCATTGCTGACCTTCCCTTTTGTAAATACTAATTGCCATGCGGATCCTCTTCCTTTAGTACTTCAGGAGCCATAACAAGTAAGCAGACCAGGGCTTTCATGCGAGGTGGTATCAAAAAGTTTCGAGACTAGATTTGTAACACGCCAACAAATGTCAGTACAAGGCTGAATGCACAGTCATGGGGAGCACCGACCTTCATAAGTCAGTGTGCCAAAAGACATTGTCCTGTGTACATTGGAAGCTGTGCAACTGGTGCTATTCTGAACATGTGTTTTACCATGTCTGATATTTCATCATGGACAGCAAATTAGAACAAATAGCGAATGTGAAGTTCTGCATGAAACTGGGCAAATCTGCCACAGAGATGTTTGGCATGATTCGGCAAGCTTATGGTGATGCTGCAATGAGTCGATCAAGGTGTTTTTAGTGGCACGTGCACTTCAAGAGCGGAAAAACATCACTTCAACGAGCTTAACCCCCCGAAAATGTCAAAACCATTCAGCAACTTTTGCATGATGATTGTCAGAGAACAATCCAAAACATTGCTGCCATTGTCAGTGTGTCATACAGAACAGTACAGGCAATCCTCACGTCTGATTTTAACATATGCCGCGTTGCTGCCAAGTTCGTCCTTAGGCTGCTGATCCAGGAGCAGAAGGAACACTACATCGCAGTCTGCCAAGAAGTCCATCTAAGTTAGAACAAAGAGTAAATGTGATAATCTGGGTGAAACCCGTACACCCAAGTTTCATCACCGGTAATGATCCTTGATATGAAGGATGGTCATCCACGGCATGTTGACGGAGTTACCTGAATACAAATGCATTTCACGCTTTTCACATATTTATTTGTAAAAAAATTTTGAAAACCATTTATCATTGTCCTTCCACTTCACAATTATGTGCCACTTTGTGTTGGTCTATCACATAAAATCTCAATAAAATACATTTACATTTTTAGTTGTAACATGACAAAATGTGGACAATTTCAAGGGGTACGAATACTTTTTCAAGCCACTGTAAATGAAGCGAATGAATCATGATTGAAAAATACACCCTTTTTTGGACCATATTGGATTAATGTATGACTGTATGATCCAAAAAAGGTTTCAGTCCACAGGCTTCTTAGAGGAAAGGATTAATATCATTGGGGGGGGGGGGGTTCCTTGTATTACACACTATAAGGACCTTAAATAAATTAAGGAGGAAGATGTGTATTTAACTGATGAAATACAGTATATGCCTCTAATGGAAGATTTCACCATACTTGACCAGAAGGGTAACCATTGAGCTGTCCCACACATATTTATAATAAATGAGGTTTTGTTTAAACTATGACAACCCATTACGGTAGGGAAACCTTTGTTATTTTTTACAGGTATTATTTTTTTATAATACTGTTTTCTGTTGAAGGGTGGATACCTACCTTATTTATTGACTATTAGCCAAGTTTGGACCTGTCCCTGTAAAGAAGTTCTCTGTGGAGGTCTCCTCTCTCTCCTTTTCTCCACCCACCAAGACCACACCAGTATGGCAGCTTTAAATTGGCTGGACATACAGTTGCAAGAAAAAGTATGTGAACCCCTTGGGATTACGTGGAGTTTTGCATGAATTGGGCATAAAATGTGCTTTGAACGTCATCTAAGTCACAACAATAGAAGAACACAGTCTGCTGAACATAATACTACACAAACATTAGATGTTGCCATGGTTTAATTGCACATAACATGTAAACATTCACAGTGCAGGGAGGAAAAAGTATGTGAGGCCCTAGCTTAATGACTTCTCCCAGAGCTAATTGGAGCCAGGAGTGAGCCAACCTTGACTCCAATCAGTGTGATGATATTGGATGTGTTGCTGACAGCTGTCCTGCCCTTAAAAAACACACACCTGTTTTGGGTTTACTGGTTTCAAGAAGCACTGTCTGATGTGAACCATGCCTCGCAGAAAAGAGCTCTCAGAAGACCTACGATCAAGAATTGTTGACTTGCATGAAGCTGGAAAGGGTTACAAAAGTATCTCCAAAAGCCTTGATGTTCCACGGTAAGACAGACTGTCTACAAATAGAGAAAGTTTAGCACTGTTGCTACTCTCCGTAGGCGTGGTCGTCCTGTAAAAATGACTGCAAGAGCACAGCGCAGAATGCTGCATGAAGTAAAGAAGAATCCCAGAGTGTCAGCTAAAGACCTACAGAAATCTCTGACACATGCTAACATTTTTGTTGACACATCTACAATAAGGAAAACATTAAACAAGAATGGAGTACATGGGAGGACACCACGGAGGAAGCCATTGCTGTCCAAAAAGAATATTGCAGCACGTTTGAAGTTTGCAAAAGAGCACCTGGATGTTCCACAGCACTACTGGCAAAATATACTGTGAACAGATGAAACCAAGATTGAGTTGTTTGGGAAGAACACACAACACTATGTGTGGAGAAAAAAAGGCACAGCACACCAACATCAAAACCTCATCCCAACTGTAAAACATGGCGGAGGGAGCATCATGGTTTGGGGCTGCTTTGCTGCCTCAGGGCCTGGACGGATTGTTGTCATTGATGGGAAAATGAATTCCAGAGTTTATCAAGACATTTTGCAGGAAAACGTACGACCATCTGTCCGCCAACTGAAGCTCCGCAGAGGATGGGTGATGCAACAGGACAATGACCCAAAGCATGCAAGTAATTCAACAAAACAATGGCTGCAACAGCACAGAATACGCTTTCTGGAGTGGCCCAGTCAGAGTCCTGACCTCAAACTGATTTAAATGCTGTGGCATGACCTTAAGAGAGCGATTCACACCAGACATCCCAAGAATATTGCTACACTGAAACAGTTTTGTGAAGAGGAGTGGTCCAAAATTACTCCAGATCATTGTGCAGGTCTGATCTGCAACTACAGGAAACGTTTGGTTGAGTTTATTGCTGCCAAAGGAGGGTCAACCAGTTATTAAGTCCAAAGATTCACATACTTTTTCCTCCCTGCACTGTGAATGTTTACGTGTAATGTGCAATTAAACCATGGTAACATCTAATGTTTGTGTAGTATTATGTTCAGCAGACTGTGTTCTTCTATTGTTGTGACTTAGATGACGTTCAGAGCACATTTTATGCCCAATTCATGCAAAACTCCACGTAATCCCAAGGGGTTCACATACTTTTTCTTGCAACTGTAGATCTAGATATTTGGGACTCGGTCTGTTATAGATCGATACTATCTTCCTGAAGAAGTGAACTTTGTTCATGAAATGTGTCCCGAGTCTTTGGGATTACGTCAGTTAATTATTGTTGAATATCAGTATGCAATATACAGATGTCAACAGATGAATCAGACTGGGAGAAATGAATTTTTTTTTCTTAGATTTATAAGGAATATTCTAGTTTTAAGTGATGTAAATAAAGTGTAAAGCCTTTATGAGACGTTTTTGCATTGCATATGGCTCATGACCTTGAGGTACCAAAAAAAAGCCCCACTGGTGCTGTGTTCCTAGAGTTAGCACAAAGTTGAGGATGGTGGGATGGACATAGAATTGTCACCTTTTATTGTCTGGGAACAATCTGTCATGGAGTGGCTCCACTCTACTGGAGCAAAGTTCCTCAATGTTCGCTTATGGATTTACTAACACTTTAGGAGAGTTGAGACAAACCATTTGGCACTGACACGGGTACTTACAAAGATCAACTTTTATTTTTTTTTAATGTAAAACCTTTATCCCAAAATAAAACCTGTTGCTTTAACTGCTTTTAAAGTGTTAGCTAGAGTTTGGTTTCAATTTGTTAATGAATATAAATCTGCTGGTCTATCCTCCCCTCCCACAGACTGAAAATGCTGCTGTCCAAAGGTGTCCCCTGTGCTCCTTCATCCAGAGTGGAGGCACTCTAATATAGGAGGTGTGTTAATGGCCAGATTACTAGGTGAATTAGTCATTGGTAGGCTGCAATTCATTATATTTTTGGTTTAATACCACTTTAAAGCAATTACCAATACTGCAGCAGATTGAAGTTGAAATGCTGTGAGGCTCTTAAAATAGGTTGTATTCATCAACTGAACATAAGGGAAGTTGACAGGCTGTACCAACACTTGGAGGGTCCTTTATATGACCAATAGGGATGAGCCAATGGTTCGGCTCAAACCTAGGTTCAGACTGAACTTCCACTGTTTGGGCATTTCAACAAACGCCTGTACTTTAGCTTTTCCAGCCCCCTGTTATCTAGGAGCTGAGCATCATGGTCACTTTATTAGGTACACCTGTTCAATTGCTTGGTAACACGAATTGCTAATCAGCTAATCACTTGACAGCAACTCAATGCATTTAGGTATCTAGATGTGGTGAAGACATCTTGCTGAAGGTCAAACTGAGCTTCAGAATGGAGAAGAAAGGGGATTTAAGTGACTTTGAATGTGGCATTGTTGTTGGTGCCAGACGGGCTGCACTGAGTATTTCAAAAAGTGCTGATCTACTGGGATTTTCACTCACAACCATCTCTAGGGTTTACAGAATGGTCCGAAAAAGAGAAAATATCAAGTGAGCCGAAGTTGTGTGGAGGAAAATGCTTTGTTGATGTCAGAGGTCAGAGGGGAATGGGCAGACTGGTTCGAGATGAAATGCAACAGTAACTCAAATAATCACTCATTACAACCAAGGTATTCAGAATACCATTTCTGAATGCACAAGACGTCAAACCTTGAAGCAGATGGATTACATCAGCAGAAGACCACACCAGGTGCCACTCCTGTCAGCTAAGAACAAGAAACAGAGGCTACAATTCACACAGGCTTACCAAAATTGGACGTTGCCTGGTCTGATGAGTCTGGATTTCAGCTGCAACATTCAGATGGTAGGGTCAGAATTTGGCGTAGACAACACGAAAGCATAGATCCATCCTGCCTTGTATCAATGGCTCAGGCTGGTGGTGGTGGTGTAATGGTGTGGGGGATTTTTTTTGGCACACTTTGGGCCCCTTACTACCAATTGAGTGTTGTTTAAAAGCCACGGCCTACTCGAGTATTGTTGTTGACCATGTCCATCCCTTTATGACTACAGTGTACCTATTTTCTGATGGCTCCTTCCAGCAGGATAATGCACCATGTCATAAAGCTCAAATCATCTCACACTGGTTTCTTGAATATAACAATGAGGTCACTGTACTCCAATGGCCTCCACAGTCACCAGATCTAAATCCAATAGAGCACCTTTGGGATGTGGTGGAACAGGAGATTCGCATCATGGATGTGCAGCAAACAAATATGCAGCAACTGCCTGATGCTATCATGTCAATGTGGACCAAAATCTCTGAGGAATGTTTCCAACACCTTGTTGAATCTATGCCAAGAAGAATTAAGGCAGTTCTGAAGGTAAACAGGGTCCAACCTGGTACTAACAAGGTGGTCCTAATACAGTGGCTGGTGAGTGTATGTAGAAGTGCTATTTCTACTGCTTTGATATATGACAGCTTCACACTGTATTGGTTCCTAAGGGAGTAGCAGGAACTGGCACCCATCTCATCCCTAGTAACCACTGACATCTCCGGGAATCCGTGCCACGTAAGCAAAGCTGCAGGGGTAGCAGTGGCCATATTTGGCCAGTGATTACACCTCTATCCCCGCACTTCTCTTATATAGCTGTCCTACAGTACCACCAGGATCAGTTGTGAGTGCCAGGTTGTTGTTTTTCATTTCTGGCAAATGGGTGGGCATCATGATTGATGATGGATTTTCCAGCAAGATATGTTTTTGTGGGATTTTAATTTTTTAACAAAGGGCTTGTCAAATGTTTGACTGTCTTTATCTTTTGATGACACTTTTTTCATTGTGAATAAATAGGGGAGCTCTGTACCCCATACTTATTCATTTAGGGAAGCAGTATCTGGAGGCCCCCTTATTGTTAAAGGGGACGTCTAGATTCTCCTAAGCTCCTACCCATTGACCTGTACAACCACCAGGCAGAATTGTGCGGAAAAGATCTTTGTCCATTAACAGGGGGACAAAGTTGTTAAAGTTGATCTTCACTGCATCTGAGCACCACAAAACAAAAATGCTATTTTATTCATTGTTAATATTCAAAGAAAACTCACCCATCCATCCATGTCTTCATGCTTTATTTTGCTGAGAATTCATTTTGAAAAATACTCCCTGGTATTTCTGGCAGTAGCCAACTTAAGTAGGTGCAGATGATTCAGGTAGCATTTACTTCCTGGAATCCATCTGTCTTTATCTCAGGCATTGGCATGTTTGCCCCCCTTTACTGACTAGCCAGGATGCATGCTCAAATTAAGGGTCTTGTATGGATTGCTTAGGGGGACCTTATTTTTTATGTTTTATTTTTTTTTTTTGCATGAAGTATCCCCTTAATATCTATACCAGGCACAATTCCATGGCATGTGGTCATTTTGTGAGATGGGGAAACAGCTTTCATTGTTTGAACACTGTTTGTGTGGAAGTAAATTAATGTTTTGACTGACATTCTGTGGTTTAGCCACAAGATGTCACTGTTTTTCTAACACAGCCTCAGACTGCATAGATATTCGTATATTCATGAAGAGGTGGGGTTTTGCACACAGAGTTGGAGAGAACAGGAAGGAGAGGGAGAAGCCATGTTTTGGAGCATGGTGAATAAGGGTCCGTGTGAGCTGAGAATCTGATGACATCCAGGTGTGAAAGCGTCCCTCAGTAACCAGAGATTCCTGCCAGGAAGCTGATGAGATTGCTGCCAGGAATGCTGATGAGATTGCTGCCAGGAAGCTGATGAGATTGCTGCCAGGAAGCTGATGAGATTGCTGCCAGGAATGCTGATGAGATTGCTGCCAGGAAGGCTGATGAGAGCAGAGGAACTAAGCAACATATATGGAAAGACCGCATGCTTGTTGGAGAGACATTTGTTCTGTTCAGAGTCATCAGCAGATGCAAAGCAGACCCGGGTTAGTAAGATCGTGCATGCACCTCATTTCAGTGTTGGCGCCTTGAGACTGAGTCCAGGCCTATAGTTAGTTAGTTAGGGTCTCTGTTTGTGTCAGGCCACAAGTGTTGTTACTGGTTATTGGAAGGACTCCACAACTTAAAGTGACATTTCACATTGGAGAGCTGATAAAATCCTACAAACTCAAGCCAGACTGGCGTTCTGCTCAGAAGGAATACTCAGGCATGTGCTACAGGAGCAGTTATGGGAGGGGGAATACTGTAGATTTGTGTAAGATTGTAAGCTGTTGTGCTGCACCGCAGGCTAGCCCATACCGTACACCCATACACTGATTCCTGCTCTTTTAGGGTAATAACAGGTAAGGTGTGGCAGCTTATTAGTGCCCCCCAGTAGGTAAATTACTTCACCTTCTACCTTCATCCATCAGGAGGCGCCGTGCTGTGCAGCACAAGGGTCTCAGCCTTTGGGCTGGGTGTATGTAAATTTATTTTATGTTTCCAGCATTTGTGGTTGTGTTTATTTGCCACATCTAAGTAAAATTCTGTTGTGATAAAAGCTGGTGTTGGGGTTGCTTTCCTCGTTTGTGACTTCACTGTATCCTGGGGAGCCCACCCCGGTACACGGCTTACAATGTGATACTTAATGAGGTGTGTCGTGGTGCTGGGGGATGGTAATTTTTTGCTCTTCTCCACTGGCCTCCACAATCTCCCAATTTATTTTGTTACTGCCCCCTTGTGACTTAGGAATAAATCACACTTTGCAGACTCAGATAGACAACTTCACACACCAGAAGGAGACCTAGACACTGCAGAAAGGTCCTCCACCCACACACTGCATAGGATAAGAAGGAAAAATTGAATTTGTCCTTTCATGTCATGTGACTGCTCTTTCAGATCACTATTTGGGGTTTTCAGTGTATTTATGTCTTTTAGAAAAAAACGTGTGATTAGCTTGGGGTCATTGGTGTGGGAAGGGAAAGGAGATGAACTTTAAGATACCCACTAACTTGTCATGCTGTCTATGTCGTTTTTGTCTCACTCCCTTACCCTTCTTTTTTCTCACCAGTATTAGTGTTAAGGAGTATAATAAATATTGTCAGACTGGTTCCAGAACCCCTTGTTGTATTGTTCATTCAAAAGGGGTCCATTTATATCCAAATTTTCACATTTCTCAGAGGTTGCAAATAATCCCCAGAAAGTACCTAATTTGTGTTTTTTCTTCTGGTTATCAGCTTCATCCTGTGGCCATAATGTGGTATATTCTTGAAATGTACCAGCCAGGAAAATACCATATTATTACCACTAGATGGAGCAGATAATCATGGGAAATAAACATATTATGGGATTATTTTTGATGGCTGTGCAGATTTTTTTTAACTAGATTTCAAAGTATTTGGTGGATGCATGAAAGTTTAACTACCCGACAGTTCCTTCTATTTTCTCACTCTATGGGGAAATCCGGGGTTTGTTCACCTAATGTGCCAGTTATAAGGGGCTCTTGCCAGCCTTGCTGGGTTTTTATTTAGTTTATATTTTGTAGAATAGGAGGAACTGGAACAATCAGAGGTGAGTAGGAACACCCAAATCTAGCAGTGGAGAGGAACATAGCCTAATGATCACTTTCTCTGTCCCCTGGATTTGTGCCCCCCTCCATGAGACTCCCCCTAATATGCTTCCTGGGCTCTTTTTTTCTACCTGCGAGTCCAGATCCTACATGGTGGGTGTCACAGGGAGAGAAATCAACCTTTCGCTGATCTCCCCAAGCTGTAAATAACCTGGAACAACATGTATAACATAACTTACAGTTTTTAGTGTTAGAAGCTAATGGAGCGTGATCTGTGCTCCATTACCTTCAGTGAAAGGCAGGTGAGACATCAGGGGTCTAATAGACCCCTGATGTCTCATTAAAGAGAACTTGTCACTCAATGTTGAAAATGTGGTGAGCCAGGTGGTACACGTCTCCATATGTGGGGGTCCTGTCCTAAAATTAAACCATTTTGGATGACTGTCTTTCAACTGAGCCACCTTATTATGGGAAAGACGTGGCCTACGACACCAGAACTATCCTTACTCTCCATGATCCTCGGTTCCATCAAACACATTAAAAAAAAGTCTTTTCAGATTCCCAATTATGGAGGGTTGTGCCCTGATTCCTAGGCACTGGAAGTCCCACACGACTCCTACTATCCGGGAATGAATCACTGAACTAAATTACATAATGCGAATGGAGGAGCTATTGACCATAGCCAATGAAAACTTTGCAAAGCTTAGGGATCTTTGGTTTGAGTTTTCTGATTCAACCATACTTTTGCCTTTCCTACGCAACTAGGTAATTGTCATTGCTCTTCGGGACTGTGCTGGACTGACCCCCCTTCCTTCTCATTGGACATTTTCTTCCTTTTTTTAGCCTTTTTTTTTCCTCTCTACTTCTCTTTCTTTCCTTTTCTGTCTTTCTCTTATCACCTATTTTACATTGTGACACCTATTGCTACTTGCTGGATCTCTGATGCTATCCAACTTCTAAGGCACAATGTGCTCCCTGCAGCGCTTGTTGAGTTTGCCCTGGTATTGGGCTCGGGTTCCTTCCTCCTTCTTAGCTCTCACTAGTATGGCCGACCAAGTAGAGGCTTGAGTCTGCAAATAGCGGAAGTCTATGCGGCTCTATAAGACTCCTTTTTTTTTTCTTGCTGTTAGCTATTCTTTGCTGACAATAACTATTGTTATCTCGTGTGCTGCTGTCGTTGTAGTATTGTGTTACCTTTTCTTTGTCAGTGTGCCACACTTTTCAATAAAAATGTATTCTATAAAAAAAGTGAACCTGTCACAAATGCACGGATCAGAGCACTTCTGATTGGTGAGCACCTACACATGATCACACTAACCAGTCAGAATTGCTGTGATCCATCCTGGCTCCCGTTCCAGTTTTCAAACCCCAGGACCACTGCTACAGGCTGTGTGGATGGTGAAACTGAATCAGCTATGGAAGTAATTGAAGTGGGACCCAGGGGAGTTGGGAAGGATGTAGGGTGTTGGTTCACCTTTTCACTTTTTCTGTAAAGGTCAAATATAACTTTAACCACAAGATATTGGATCAGTGCTGGAAGTGTCATAAAGAACTGGGAACACTATATCATATATTCTGGCCAAAGATCAAGCCATTTTGGCAAAATGTAGAGGCTCTAGCCTTCAGCCTTTTGCAAATTAAAATTCCAATGGATCTGTATGTGTACTTGCTAGGCTTTTCCCTACAGATGATGTCTAAGGTTTCCAGAAGGTTATTCCTAACTGCCAGGGGTGTATTTAGGTTTTGTGCTGCAATAGGCAACACAAAAATTGGCGCCCCCCCTCAGAAAGAGCCTGACATTGACCAAGAACACCCCTGCCCTCCACCCGAGCCTTCCACTACCACTGCCCCCCATACACCAGCCACCATCCCCCTGGATGAAAGAGAGAGAGACGTTCCCCTTTACAGCTCCGGACATCCCCAGGACGAGAGTTGGGCTGTGCATACACCATCATGAAACCCACAGCATCTCTTGGAACCCACCAGGTCCCCATGCCGTGTGTGTCCCTTCTTCCATCTCTGCTTCCAAGGGGCAGTGTTGCCCCCCCAAAAAAATGCCGCCCTAGGCAAATGCCTTGTTTGCCTTGTAGGTAATACACCCCTGCTAACTGCATCCTATTGGATACAGCATTTCTGACTTGTACTCATGTATCTGAAAAGTTAAACTTTTGGAAGTGCCAAAAAAAAATACCCTTGTGGCTCTGGAGTGGGTGTGGGGTACCTAGTCCGTCCAAATGCTTCTTTATAACTTATATATTAAAACTTGAATTCAGAATTAGATTTTGCCTAGCTGCCATACTCTTGGCCATTTTTTTCTGGTTTGTTTGTTTTTGTTGTTTTTAATTGATGATATTTTTTCCCCAAAACAGGTGTTTGGGGTATTTTGTTAAACTACATGATATGTACTGTATAATATAATTGTAGGAATAGTTTTAAGAAGGAAAGCTTGAGGTGCTAAAAGATAATGGCGGGGGTCGATAGAATTGGTTATGTATCTCGGTATAGAAAAAGATCTTACATAGGACAGCATTAGATTGCTGTGTTTTTAGTTTTATGTTAAACTGTATTATGATATGACTGTTTAAAAACTTTGGAACATTGTGTAATAAAGATACATTGAAGGTAACAATTGCAGACACAATATGACATGTTTGTTAATTGGCAGCAACGGTGTTTTCTATCCAGGAGTTGTAGTTGCAGACCTTGGTATAGACTCCAGGGTAGTCCTTCTGGGCACATCCGTATCCCCAGGAGACAACACCCTGCAATTCTCCTCTACACTCCACGGGGCCACCGGAGTCACCCTGAGGAGAGAAACATACATTTCACAATAAGTATCCATAAAGTACCTAATTGTTCCATTTAGAAGTTACAGACACACATCCTCCATTCAATACTCTCGGAACTCGGGTGCCAGCTAAAAAGGAGCCATCTGTACCCCAAACCGACGCCAAAGAACAAACCAAATAGCAAAACACCAATGACGTGTCCAGCATGAAGACTTTATTCCAGAAAAGACCTTGCCCAAAGCCCTCCCACCTCAGTGGTCAAATGAATCACAGTGGAGATTCTTTTCCCTCTCTCTTCTCCCTCTCTCCCTCTCTCTCCCTCTCTTCCCTCTCCCCTCCCTCTCTTCCCTCTCCCGTCTCCTCTCTCTCTCTCCCCCTCTCTTCCATCTCCCCCCTCTCTCTTCCCTCTTTCTTCTCTAGTCCCTCTCTCTCTCCCCCTCTCTTCCATCTCCCCCCTCTCTCTTCCCTCTTTCTTCTCTAGTCCCTCTCTCTCTCCCCCCCTTCTCTCTTCCCTCTCCCCTCTCTCTTCTCTCTCCCCTCTCTCTGGGGGGATATATAAGTGACATTACGGAGTTGATTTACTAAAGGCAAGTAGACTGTGCACTTTGCAAGTGCAGTTGTTCCAGAGCTTAACAAAAAGGGGGGAGGGGCTCTGCTGCCTTTTATCATCCAATCAGGTGCAAGCAAAAATTGCTGTTTTTTTTTTTCTTTCATGTGATTGGGTGTTTTTTGGATTGTGAAGCTTTACCTCGTTTACTAAGCTCTGGAGCAACTGTACTTGCAAAGTGCACAGTCTATTTGCCTCTAGTACATCAACCCCCATCATATACCAAAACCAGCACTCAGATCTTCATGCCACTCAGGAAACGCAGAATCTGTCACTTGCTGAGGTGCAGCCCTCAATAGATCAGGGGATCTTGATACTAGCAAAACAGAATAAAACAGGACTCACTCTCCTCACGCATTACCGTGATATATAAAGATTTATTAAAAAGTCACAAATGCATACTCAAACCAAAAAGGTCATAAAAACAGAGACAAGGAGCCAAAGATGACGGTCCCAGACTACAGGGGTCCTTTTGGTGGAAAATGGGGGGAAACCCAACCTCACCCGCTCTGTGCAAAATATAGCCTATATTTTGCACAGAGGGGGTGAGGTTAGGTTTCCTTTATCATTTGGTCCCTTATATATGAACCATCAATATGTATAAGATTTTCAGCTCTGAGGAAGGGAGTTTGATTCCCGAAATGTGTTAGCATTTTCCACCAAAGGACCCCCACAGTCTGAGGCCGTCATCTTTGGCTCCTTGTGTCTGTTTTTATGACCTTTTTGGTTTGTGAGTATGCATTTGTGATTTTATAATAAATCCCTATACATATTGATGGTTCATACAGTGGCGTCCGAGGCAGGTGCGGGGGGTGCAGTCTGCACCGGGTGACACCAACCGCATGGGGTGACACCTGACCCGCTCCACAAAAAGGTACATTATAAAGCAAGCCGACGATCCCCGCAGGAAGGATCGGATCCATCCTGCGGGGATCGTCGCCTTTCTTTACAATTTACCTTTTCTTGGAGCGGGTCCGGTGTCACCCCGTATAGGTTGCATGCCGACGATCCTCGTCGGCATGCAACCTATACGGGGTGACACCGGACCCGCTCCAAGAAAATGTAAGTTGTAAAGAAAGCCAACGATCCCCGCAGGATGCATTGGATCTGCGGATTGAGCATAATGGATCGGAGTCCGATCCATTATGCTCAATCCGCAGATCCGATCCATTCTGCGGGGATCGTCGGAGGGGGTGTCACCAAGTGTTACCGCACCGGGTGACACCTACCCTAGGACGCTTCTGGGTTCATATATAAGGGACCAAATGCTAAAGGAAACCCAACCTAACCCCCGCTGTACAAAAGATAGGCTATCTTTTGCACAGAGAGGGCGAGGTTGGGTTTCCCCCATTTTCCACCAAAAGGACCCCCATAGTCTGGGACCATCATCTTTGGCTCCTTGTCTCTGTTTTTATGACCTATTTGGTTTGTGAGTATGCATTTGTGATTTTATAATAAATTCCTATATATCACGGTAATGCATGAGGAGAGTACATCAACCCCCATGTGGAATGATTCTTTTCCTTTGATCATTTATCCTTAGTAAATCCATAGCAGTTTCCTTTTCCAACCCCATGAAGGCCATTCTTCTAAAAACAAAGAGAAAACATATTACCTGGCAGGAATCTTTCCCTCCTTCCATGTAGCCAACACAGATCATGTTATCTGTGATTTCTCCAGGATAGGCACTGTTACACTGAGCGTCAGTCAGGACTGGAGCATCAACACAATGCAGGAGATCTGGATAATTGGCTGAAAAAAAAAGAAAGGGTTTTATTTAAAGCCAAACATCAGGCACAATAGCTGCCATTTAAATGTATTCCTTAAAGAATAGGTAAACCCAACATTTCCTGTTCCTGATATGTGCCTGCTGTGCAATGTACTTGTATGAAAAAGTCTCCTGGTCTCTTTGTAATGCTTCCTTTGTGTAAAATCCCTGGTGTTCCTGCCAGTCCCTCTGCTTTCCTATTAAAGACTGGCCACACTAGGCATGATAGCACAGCGTGGTCATCTCTCTAGGTGTGCTGGGAACTTAGCCTACTCTCCTCCAATGATCAGAGGTCTGCTGACATATCCTCTCTGCACAACCAGATCAGTATCCTGCTATTTCTCCTCCCCCAGCTCTTATGTAGCTAAGAACAGAGGGTATGTGATCACTTATAAAAAGGGGGAAATAACGTATTTATAATTTTTTTTTATATCTATACACAAATGTATTTATGTTAATTTCTATTTCAAACTGAATGGGTTGTTTTATAAGGTGAAGGTTTACATATATTTTATTGCCACAAAGGATATAAATCAATGTTCTGTGCACCAAATGCGCAGATATTACCTTGTAAAAGTAGCAGCGACATCATCACTGTGCTGTATATAACCTGCGCAAAAAGCAGAACTGTGAGAGGAGCCCAGCAGCTCCACCTACAGGCTACCTGCAGTAAACTACAGGAGGGGGTGGAGGCAAGACCAGTCACCCTCCAAAAGGAGAGAGATCAGCATTGACTGGTCTTTATCACAGGAAGCTCCTGTAGAGAGGGGCCCAGCAGCTCCACCTACAGGTTGCCTGCAGGAAACTACAGGAGGGGGCGGAGGCAAGACCAGTCACCCTCCACAAGGAGAGAGATCAGCAGTGACCGGTCTTTATTACAGGAAGCTCCTGTAGAGAGCGGCCCAGCAGCTCCACCTACAGGTTGCCTGCAGGAAACTACAGGAGGGGGCGGAGGCAAGACCAGTCACCCTCCACAAGGAGAGAGATCAGCAGTGACCGGTCTTTATTACAGGAAGCTCCTGTAGAGAGGGGCCCAGCAGCTCCACCTACAGGTTGCCTGCAGGAAACTGCAGGAAGCTCCTGTAGAGAGGAGGCCGTGCATCATATATGGAAGTGGCATTTATACTGCTTCTATATATAACAACTTCCCACTGTCACTAGTTTCTAAGGCACCCTAGATAGCACTGATATCACAGCGACTCCCCACCCTCTTTAAGAAAAGGGGTACGGATAGCAGTGATATCAATGGCATTGACAAAGTATGGCCATGTCCATATTTGGTCAATGGTGTCACCACTGTCCCCACCCCTTCCCTAATATAGCTGATAACAGTTTGGGGAGCTGTCATTCGGCTAGTGTTACCGTCAGGATTGGTCATGTGTGCCAGGTCATTGGGTTCTTTTTGGGCAGTCGGTGGGCAGCTTAATTTTTTGTAATAAAGGAGTTGTGAAACATTTGTGTGTCTTTATTTCTAGATTATAACTGTTTTTTAATCAATAGGGGTACTATGTATCCCCTATTAATTCATGTAGGTGGTTGGTATCTGGAGAGCCCCTTTATTATTAAAGGGTGTGTCCAGATTCTGATAAGCCCTGCCCACAGACCCTTAAAGCTAGCATGAAAAGATTTTTGGAATGAGGCCCTTGGCCTTGTCAACATTGGGCTGCTAGCAGACAGGTAAGTGTGCATTACTGCAGAGGAGACACGTTTTTGGAAAGTGAGGTTGTGTTCCAATGAGCCAGTCCAAAGATCACTGCCACAGGCTTCCTGTTTTAGGGTGGAGCCATTGCCTTGTGTAGTCCAATGGATGCACCCTTGCATGCACACTTCAGGGCCCACTGCCCCTACACTGTTTACGTCAAAACTCAAAACACAACCCTGAAATATAGGGTTTCAAGTCACACCCCTGTTCTGCTATCCTTGACTCTAAGCTCATTGATTGACAGCAGCTTGTAATCTTACCCATGTGATGCCCAACAGAGAATTCAAAACAAGAGAAGCTTTGGGCAGCACAGGGGCTAAGTGGTTAGCACTTCCATCTAGCAGCACTAGGGTTGTTGGTTCAATTCCCAACCATGACACCACCTGCCTGGCGTTTGCATGTTTTGTCTGTGTGTGTTTCCTCCGGGTACTCCTGTTTCCTCCCATGCTCCAAAGACATGCTGGTAGGTGAATTAGCTCTTGTCTAAATTGTCCCTAGTATGTGTATGTATCAATGTGAGTTAGGGACCTTAGATTGTACGCCCCTTGAGGGTTAGGGACTGATGTGAATGTACAATATATATGTAAAGCGCTGCGTACATTGACAGCGCTATAGAAGTACCTGAAATAAATAAATGCATTCTGCATTTTGAAACCATATTTACTCTGCTTGCTAATTCTTCTCTTTCCTTTCCATTCTAATGTCACTGCTCAGGAATAGGCAGTAGACTTGCAAATGGTTATGTGGTGTAGATATAAATACATCGGCTTCTGAAAAAAAAAATCTGATAAAAAAAAAAACATCATTCAGCCTGTGGCTGGCCATACACTATACAATTTTCTTACAGTTTTCTGCCCAATTTCCTTTAGATTTACCTTCAACTATGCAGTTCAAGGGCTGGCCTAATTAGATACAATTGAAAGTGTTGTTTAGGTTTGACCTCCTATTGTATGGATTTTGGTATAGCTAAAGTATAATGTATAGTAATTATGTTGAAATGACTAGCGAAAAAAGTTAATTGTCCAATGCAATAGTATCAGATGTGGTAAGCAGTTCAATTATGAAAAAACTTCCAACAGTGCTGGTGTAATCCAATCCAATATTGAGGAGTAGGTAGATTGCCCGCTTACCAGAAGCACAATCTCAATGCGCATGTACAGGTCACATGAAGCGCGTCTAGGAGGAGCCTTCGCACGCCTTGACGTCACGCCGCCGGATCAGGAGGTCCGGTGGCCAACCCTTGAGTTTCACTGGTCAGTGTTTCTAGATGTTCTTTACAGCCTCTTTAACTGGCTACAGGCTGCAGGCATGTGCTTTGTAATTTTAATCTGATTTTTATACATTGGATTTAATACATTTTTATTTAAAATTACTTCACTATGAGCACCTTTACTTTTTATATACCTGGCACTGAGCCCCCATACCTCAGCCCCAGTACTTTAGGCTTCTGTGTGGATCCAAGGAGCAGTGTGATCCGACCAGACCAGTATCTCCTTACCATTGAGGGACCACCAGGGTACTACCAAGCAGCGCCTACATGAGACCTCGGCTACATGTGACCTGTACATGCGCATTGAGATTGCGCTTCTGGTGAGCGGGCAATCTACCTACTCCTCGATATTGAGTGGATTAAACCAGCGCTGTTGGAAGTTTTTTCATAATTGAACTGCTTACCACATCTGATACTATTGCATTGGACAATTAACTTTTTTCGCTAGTCATTTCAACATAATTACTATAAGGATATTGTTTGTAGCGCTGCACTTTTATTTTGTCAATTTCAGTAGGAAAGGCTTTGTGGCTCCTTTTTTAGTGCATTTGCCGCTTACTGGAGTGCGCTCACTAACCTGCCTACACACAAAGTATAATGTATGGCCGGCCTAAGTAAGCAGATGATAGATCCTTCAGACTTACAGCCACTGCTGAGTGTGTTTCCCCAGCCAGAGATCTGACAGCGGGTCCCACTGGAGGCACAGCTGGAGGGAAGGGGTATGACATTGACATACTGATTGAGAACAGCTGGAGTGGAGAGCTTGATCAAGAGAATGTCGTTGTCCAGGGTCCTGGAATTGTAGTTGGGATGTCTGATGGACTTGGAGTTGCTGATGAACTGTTCTGTACCTTCACTTACGAAGATGTTGTGTTCTCCCAGTCTGACCTCCACCTTTCTGTAGAAAACAAGATCACAGGGTGCATATGAGGGAGGGCTCTCTACATCAACATGCTACAACATTTGGATTGTATGTTTGGCAACTGACTTCACTGGAACAATAGTGATCAGCGGCGGACTGACCATTTGGAAACTCGGGCACTGCCTGAGGGCCCAGGGTCAGTAGGGGGCCCCATGAGATGCCCCTGGTACCTTTTTCATAGGTTTTTTTGAGTTTGGGCAAGAACACAGGGGCCCCTTGATCCCCTATTGCCCGGGGGCCCCATGAGTTGTCAGTCTGCCCCTGATAGTGAATGGCAGAAGCAGGGTGGATTTGATTTAAATCAAACTGATTTAAATCACGATTTAAATCACTAGTCAGTAAGGCTTGATGTAAATCCTAGTTTTCTACATAAAGACTAATTCTTGCTGGTATAACTTTAATATACAAGTAGATGAAGATTTTTAGAACAACTTTTCATATTAGTTTTTTTATCCCCAGTTTAATAGGTTAATCATTCATATTTGGACAACTTTTCTGTAATCATCACCTTAATAATAACAATTTAAATAGATTTATTCAACTGAAACAATAACATTCCAGCATATGTGATTTGCTTAAACATCCATGTTTGGTAACTAATTTGGCTACACAAAATATATATATTTTAAGAAACTTAGACTGTCAGCCCCTCCCCCTCACACTTAGTTTCACTTTCTTCTTGTGCAGATCTATTCCACTCCAAACAATCAGAAAAATATTGTTTCTATTCTATTCACTGAACTTCTTGAAACTGATCACTGAAGGGGTTGATTCTGTATTCATAGGTTTGTAGAAGTTAGGATGAAGGTCTTTTTCTTAACTCTGTTCATGTTATAACATTTTTGCTGTGAAGAAGAGGCATGTGATCTCCGCCGAGTCAAATTCAGTTTTGAGAACTGCAAAAGTAAACCAAACATCTGTGATAATATCTTGTAGGCAGAGAAACTGCCCAATAATCTTACAAAAACCTCTGGAAGAGCATGACAGATAGCCGAATGACGGCTGCACTGCGGCCGGCCAGTTCTGAGTGGACGTCATATGATGTCCTCCCAGAACGCGCTCTCCTGCGCGATCTCCGTGATCGCTGTGTCCTACGGACACAGCTGATCACGTGATGTGGTAAAAGGCCAATCACAGCGGCCTTTTACCACGTGATCAGCGGTGTCCAATGACACGCTGATCAGAGGGAAATGCAAGTGCCGGTTCTCGGCTGCACTTTCCTCACGCTGTCAGATCGTGAGGAAAGTACTGCCGAGAAACGGCAGTTGTCAGAGCGGGGATCGGCACCGATCATCAGGGTCACTGATCACCAGTGCCCTGATGATCGGTGCCCAGCAGTGCCACCCGCAAGTTCCGCCCACCTGTGCCCAGCAGTGCGCCCACTAGCTCCGCCCACCCGTGCCCAGCAGATCACCCACCTGTGCCCAGCAGTGCACCCACCTGTGCCACTCAGCAGTGTCACACACCTGTGCCCAGAAGTGCCACCCACCTGTGCCCAGCAGTGCCACCCACCTGTGCCCACCCACCTGTGCCCACCAGTGCCACCCACCTGTGCCCACCCACCAGTGCAGCCCAGCAGTGCTGCCAGTCAGTGCCACCAGTCAGTGCCACCAGTCAGTGCCCAGCAGTGATGCCAGTCAGTGCCGTCTATCAGTACCCATCATCAGTGTCACCTATCAGTGCCGCCTATCAGTGCTGCATATTAGTGCCGCCTATCCATGACACCTCATTAGTGCTGTCTATCGGTGCCGCCTATCCGTGCCACCTCATTAGTACTGCCTATCAGTGCCCTTTAGTGCTGCCTATCAGTGCCGCCTATCAGTGCCCAACAGTGCTGCCTCATCAACGCACATCAGTGAAGGAGAAAAAATACCTGTTTGAAAAATGTTATAATAGAAACAAAGAAACTTTTTTTTTTTTCAAATTTTTTGCACTTTTTTTATTTATAGCGCAAAAAGTAAAGCGCCCAGTGGCAATTAAATACCACCAAAAGAAAGCTCTATTTGTGAGAAAAAAATGATCAAAATTTCATATGGGTACAATGTTGCATGACCGCGCAATTGTCAATCAAAGTGCGGCAGCGCTGAAAGCTGAAAATTGGCCTGGTAAGGAAGGGGGTATAAGTGCCTCGTAGGCAAGTGGTTAAAAGAGTAGAGCTCCAGATGTCATTTATTTTTGTAGAATATTTCAGTGTATGCTTTATTGGTTTGAGATCTGTCTGTAGTAGTCCAGAGGACTGTGTGGTTTTTAATCTTTCGTTATTATTATTATTATTGATATTATTACAGTAAAATATAGCTCCAGGTGTCTTTCAGTTTTTGTTTTTTTTTATTGTAGAATATTTCAGTGTATGCTTTATTGTTTTGAGATTGGTCTGTAGTAGTCCTGATGAAAGTGTGGTTTTCAGTCTTTCATTATTATTAATGTTGGTAATATTATGAATAATAATAATAATAATAATTATTATTATTATTACTACAGGTAATTATGGTAATATGGCTCCAGGTGTCTTTTTCAGTTTTTGTTTTTTTTTTTTTGATTGTGGAAAATTTCAGTATATGCTTTATTGTTTTGAGATCAGTCTGTAATAGTCCAGACCAGTGGTGTATTGATTTCTTGTGCTGCCCTAGGCAACAATACAATCGCCCACCACAACACCAACCTCTCCTGCCCACCACAACAGCCACCCCGGCACCACCACCCTCCGCAACCACCTGATTCTAGCACTAGCACCGACCTTAGAAACAGCCGGCTATCCCAGCAGCATCCAGCAGCACACAGCTTCAGCCTCCCTTGGCAAAGCTCTGGCAGTCCCCATCCGTGCCACTTTTGTCACTTCTTCTGGGGGGCAATGCTGCCCCCCTGAAAATTGCCACCCAAAGCAAAGCCTTGTTTGCTTTGCGGTAAATACACCGCTGGTCCAGGCGACAGTGTTGTTTTCAATCTTATGTTATTATTATTATTGTTGTTTTTAATGTTGGTAATATTATTATTAATAATAAAATACTATTATTATTATTTTACAGTAGCAGTAATTATGGGAATGTAGCTCCAGGTATCTTTTTCAGTTTTTGTTTTTTGATCGTAGAATATTTCTGTATATGCTTTATTGTTTTGAGATTGGTCTGTAGTAGTCCAGATGACAGAGTGGTTTTCACTCTTTTGTTGTTATTATTATTATTTAAAAATAAATGAATAATTATCATTATTGTAATTATGGGAATATAGCTCCAGGTGTTTTTTTCAGTTTTAATTTTTTTAAGTATTCAGTATATGCTGTATTGTTATCTGGATAGTAGTCCAGATGACAGAGTGTTTGTTGTTGTTATTATTATTATTAATAATAATGTTGAAAAATAAAATAATCATCATTATTGTAATTATGGGAATATAGCTCCAGGTGTCTTTTTCAGTTTTTGTTTTTTGATCGTAGAATATTTCTGTATATGCTTTATTGTTTTGAGATTGGTCTGTAGTAGTCCAGATGACAGAGTGGTTTTCACTCTTTTGTTGTTTTTATTATTATTATTATTTAAAAATAAATGAATAATTATCATTATTGTAATTATGGGAATATTGCTCCATGTGTTTTTTTCAGTTTTAATTTTTTTAAGTATTCAGTATATGCTGTATTGTTATCTGGATAGTAGTCCAGATGACAGAGTGTTTGTTGTTGTTATTATTATTAATAATAATGTTGAAAAATAAAATAATCATCATTATTGTAATTATGGGAATATAGCTCCAGGTGTCTTTTTCAGTTTTAATTTTTTCAGTATTCAGTATATGCTGGATAGTAGTCCAGATGACATGGTGGTTTTTCAATCCTTCATTATTACTTTTATTATTACTCGTATTTTTATTATTATTACTACTACTTTCACTAATAATATTCATACAGTTACTATAGTTGTTTATAATATTACTGTGTGATTGAAAAAGGATGGTGCAAAAGTAGCTCTGATTTATTCATACTGGAATGAACCTAACACAACTATATTAATGTGAAAAGACACATTAACTGTCCAAGTTTTACCTCTGCACTACAAATTTTCGAAGTGAGCCCTGTTGATGACGCAACCAGGGGCGGACTGACAACTCATGGGGCCCCTGGGCAATAGGGGATCATGGGGCCCCTGTGTCCTTGCCCAAACTCAAAAAAGCCTATGAAAAAAGTACCAGGGGCATCTCATGGGGCCCCCTACTGACCCCGGGCCCTCGGGCAGTGCCCGAGTTTCCAAATGGTCAGTCCGCCCCTGGACTAGTCACCCCCCCCATGTTTCCCAATGGGTACCATTCATATCTGTGCGACTTCAAAGTAGTTCATGCACTACCAAGGGCAGACTGACAACTCATGGGGCCCCCAGGCAATAGGGGATCATGGGGCCCCTGTGTCCTTGCCCAAATTCAAACCACACCCAAAAAAGCATATGGAAGGTACCAGGGGCATCTCATGGGGCCCCCAACTGACCCCGGGCCCTTGGGCAGTGCCCGAATGCTCAAATGGTCAGTCCGCTCACTCAAACTACACCCAAAAAAGCCTATGAAAGGTACCAGGGGCATCTCATGGGGCCCCCTACTGACCCCGGGCCCTCGGGCAGTGCCCGAGTTTCCAAATGGTCAGTCCACCCCTGGACACAACAGATGATTGCCATTTACTATTGTTGTCACTCTTCCTGCAAGTTTTTACTTTTGCACAATGATAACAATGGTAAATGGGCAGTTGGTGAAAACGATGAAGGCGAGCGATCTCAAGTCATTGTAGAATCATTTGCTTGTTCATGTCATCATCACCAGAGGCGTAGTGTAGTGCTTAGTACGCAAGATGGCGACATTGAAGCAAGAGAAGGCTTTTTGTGTGTTGGAATTTGCAAGAGCTGGGGCTGCTGCTATTCAGGAAGGTATGCTACACCAATCGTGGCCTCCACAATCGCCAGACCTAACACCTGGAGACAATGTTTCATCTGGCTTTCTTCATTCATTCCTTCATTCATTCATTCTTTACTTACTGTTTATGGCAGTGAGCAGCAGAGACCACCCATTGGCTGTTAATAAGGGACCCTCCACAGAAGTGATAGCCAGCGTTCAATGACACCTGCCAGGGCACAGAGTTCTTGCTACAGACATAACCGCCAACAATCTTATCATCATCAAAGGCAGCTATAAGGAACAGAATGTTGAAACATTACGCACTAGAGGATCATGTAAAAATGTCCACACATTCCTGACTCCTGACATGATAAAAACTAATATCTGACACAACTCGGTAGAGTCATAAAGCATCTAGGAATAAAAATTATTTGCTCTCAAATAAAATCTGAAGATTGGTTAAAACACCCCATATTTATATATTTTTTCTGAAAGCTGACACCCTGGAGAATAAAATGGTAGTAGATCCAGTTTTTTACGGCCACTTTATTAGGTACACATTGATAGTGCCAAGAAAATCTTTCCCAACCATGTCCAGGGATGGACATGGTCAGCAACAGTACTTGGGTAGGCCATGGCTTTTAAACGACACTCAATTGGTAGTAAGGGGCCCAAAAAATAATCCACCACACCATTACACCACCAGCACCAGCCTGAGCCGTTGGATCCATGCTTTCATGTTGTTTACACCAAATTCTGGCCCTACCATCTGAATGTCGCAGCAACCAGTCTGCCCATTCTCCTCTGACATCAACAAGGCATTTTCCTCCACACAACTGCCGCTCACTGAATATTTTCTCTTTTTCGGACCATTCTCTGTAAACCTTAGAGATGGTTGTGTATGAAAATCCCAGTAGAGTTTTTAAAATACTCAGATCAGCCCGCCTGGCACCAACAACCATGCCACATTCAAAGTCACTTAAATCCCCTTTCTTCCCCATTCTGATGCTCAGTTTGAACCAGGGGCGGACTGACAACTCATGGGGCCCCTGGGCAATAGGGGATCATGGGGCCCCTGTGTCCTTTCCCAAACTCAATAAAGCCTATGAAAAAGGTACCAGGGGCATCTCATGGGGCCCCCTATTGACCCCGGGCCCTCGGGCGGTGCCTGAGTTTCCAAACTAGTCCGCCCCTGGTTTGAATTTCAGCAAGTCATCTTCACCACGTCTAGATGTCTAAATGCATTGAGTTGCCGCCATGTGATTGGCTGATTAGCAATTTGTATTACCAAACAATTGAACAGGTGTACCTAATAAAGAAACTGGTGAGTGTGTATGTGTATGTATATATATATATATATATATATATATATATATATATATATATATATAAAAATACTATAATAGTCTTCCTTGCCTTCTATTGAAGCTAATGGAGCACAGATCATGTTCCATTAGCTTCTTCCCTGACCACAGATTGTAAAGTATATGGCCACCTTTACACATCTGAAACAAACTAATTGTGCTTTTGGTGCCATTCATTGTTAATGGCACCCCAAATGTGAAAGAAAATGCGCATTTTGTTGACTGCAAAAACGCACGGTAAAAAAAAATGCAGACCACAACACACCAAAATGCCACATGAGTTACTTTGCTGTTCATCACATTTAGTGCAGCTCTTTGAATTCAATGGGCTGCCTTATGCATGTCGCCAGAAAAATGCACCAAAAAAAAAATGCACTCCCGCTATGCTGTGTGAATGGGGCCTCAAAGTGAATTTGGTGTGTTTACATTCTCCCCCGTCCTGCGTTGGACCTGGAATACAAGAACACTGACAGCTGAATGTCTCCCTCCCATGTATTTGTACTTGTATAAAGCTGGCCATATAGTATGCAATCTGAGTTTACAATTTCCTTTAGATTTATCAAAACTGTGTAATAGGAGAATCCACCTGAACAATCCAATTTGTATCAAATCAGACAGGCCTTTGCGCTACATAGCTGATGGTAGATCTAAAGGAGATTGTACAGTCAGATTGTACTGTGTATGGTCAACTTAAAGGCAAAAGTAGGAAAGTGAGTGCA
Organism: Staurois parvus; assembly: GCF_062004578.1. Taxonomy (NCBI): domain Eukaryota; kingdom Metazoa; phylum Chordata; class Amphibia; order Anura; family Ranidae; genus Staurois; species Staurois parvus. The sequence goes on along the minus strand of NW_028318554.1, from coordinate 1,555,437 downwards.
AATACCAATGATGTGATTAGTGAGGACAGAAGTGTAGTAGAGAGTGGTAAACATGTCCTGTTCTGTGACAGTAAGGCGGTGCATGATGCAATATGAAGTTTCCTGCATTATCACATGATGATACAGGAAGTAAGGGGCTCAGAATGCATTTTTTAAAAAACTTTTGAATGGAGAGGTGCAGATTAAAGGCTGCCATGGACTAGGTAAGTGATAAATAAGCACATGAAAGTGAAATTCTGCCTGAAAAGGTGAATTTAGCCTTTAATACTTTCCCAGCACAGATCACTACCCCCCCACAAACACACACACACACCCATCCCCAATCTAGCTGCCTGCTGGGTGATTAAATATTCATAACCATCAGAGAGATCCTGCCAGTTGTAAGGCCCATGCCAGTGCTCATGTTTTTGAGCATTGAAGCCTTATAAAGGAATGTGCGTGCAAGTGGACACATGGGTACATCCACCACAATTTCGGGTGCCTAGTAACCCATTTAAACCTGGGCTCTACATTGGATAATTGCTGAATGGTCTTTCAGCTTCTGTCTCTGCTACCCTTGATCGTTATTTCTGCTTGACCCAGCTTTCGTCTGACCTGCCTCTGGATTCCCTATATCTCTGAATTCCCCTTGCCTCTGGATTCACCCTGCCTGTGTTACCAGACCTCGGGCTGGACTCTTGACCAAGATTTAGCCTATCAATTCTGTACCTCATTACTTGCCTGATGCCAACCTCTGCTCATCCCTGACTTCGATTCCACTTGTGTTTTAGGGCCTTCCTGCTCGGTTGTAACCAAACCTGGCTTGTGACCCTGGCTCTGCTCTCTACTGGTCTGGGTGAAATCAGGGTGTTCTCATCGCAGTACTTCTGCTTACCCAATACCAGCGTTCCCATGTCCAAGTCTACAGTTCCAGCTTCCTGCCACCTGCACCCTTCCATTACCCTAGAAGTTCTTGCCTCAACTTTATTGGATGCTCAGATGGGAGTTGTGCAAGAGGCCACCCTGATTATCTAGCTCCTCATACAGATGAATAACAATAGAGTTGTAACATTCTCAAGCATGCTAGGACATGTCCAACAGCATCTGGCAAAGGAAAATTTCAATCTGCGCTTAGAAAACACAAGGATACGCAGATAGACTATAGCAAAAAAATAAAAACCTCAGTGGTGATCAAATACCACCAAAAGAAAGCTCTATTTGTATGAAAAAATGATATAAATTTCATTTGAGTACAGTGTTACATGGCCGAGCAATTGCCAGTTAAAGTAGCTCATTACTGAATAGCAAAAAAAAATGCCCTGGTCATGTACGGGGTAAAACCATCCAGAGCTTGGTGGTTAATCAATACAGCTTCATTGTAACCACTAAAATATATATAAGCATTCACTTTCCGAATTGATAAGTCTCTTCTGTTTGGGTAACACACTGCCTTTGACTAAGCTCTTCGGGTAAATTCCAGTATTGCCTTATTTCCACCAGCTAAACCATGACCCTTGGCCAACTCAAAAACTATATTTATGATTTTAAAGAAATTTATTTTAACATTTGAATGTAGTCCAGTAAGCAAGTGAAAAGCACAAAGATAATTCAATCCCTTAATGAAGGGAAATATGTGAAAAGGTGTAGGATTTAAGTCCATACAAACTCACCAGCTGCCCCGAGGAGCACAAAAACCAGAAAAAGCCTCATGCTGGAACACTCAGCCTCATCTGAATGTCAGCACTATTTATACATTATTGGAGTTTGAAACTCCCTCAATTAGAGCAGTCAATGTGATATAGGGGAAGGCGTATTTATAGGTGTCCTTGCTCACAAACCTATTTCTGAAATGTGAGCCAAATGGAAATTTTCCCATGAATGTTAGTGTCCGATCAAGAAAATGACCATATGACATTTTGCTGTTTCATAACAAACATGGCTCTCTTTATCTAATCGATAGATGTGTTATTGATTGACTCAGATAATTAACTGCAATGTTGGACAAAAACATAACACTTTTTGCCTGGAATTACAACATGAGTTAAAGCCTAACTCCACATTTAATGTCCTTTAAGTAGTTTGTTTGGGCCAAGTAGGTCTTTGGATGGTCTTTAAGCTTTTATTTCCTATCCATGATCCTGAATCCAGCTTGACACGGTTATTGACCCAGCTTTCATCTCTGGGTTACCCGTGCCTGTTTATGTCTTCTGTCTACCTGTGATACCAACCTCAGCCTGGACTCTTGACCAAGATTTTGTATTTCAATTCTGTGTTTTGTTGCCTGGATGTTGCCAACCTCTTCTCATCTTGGACCTTGAAACTGCTTATGATTTGGTGCCTTCCTGCCCAGCTGTTACCAAACTCAGCTGCTCTCTATTGGTCTGGGTGAAGTTGGGAAGCCCTCATTGCTGTGCATCTGCTTGCCTGACACCAGCTCCCCCAAGTACAAGTCTTCAGTTGTGCTGGCACCTGCACCTTTCCATGGCCTTAGCAGTCCTTGTCTCGTTTTTCAGGCTTCTTCTGATTGACTGAGGTGGAGATCTTCCATCAACCCATCTCTCAACCAATCAGAGGAAGCTTTGTATTCATTTATAGAATGCAAAGCCTCCAGTGGGTGGCTAAGCAGTGCTCAGCATGACTCTATTTTGTTCTGGGATTGGGACGGGAAGTTCTTGTCCCACTGCCACAGCACAGCTCAGTATACTGTATGTAACTACAGTTCATATAGCGTGCCACGCAATCACATCTGTTAGTGCAATAAATAATTGGGGGATGCCAAGTCTCAGCAACATCATACTCTGCCAGGGCATATTCGGCGATCACATTGATTTTTTTTTTTTTTTTACTTTTATGATTACCATACATACAAAAGCAGAACAACCAATGTGATTCTTTTCAATTTGTGGAAAAAAGGCTTTTTTTCTGGTAGATCAAACAGTTTTTATCAAATGTTTATAAACCTGCTTTGACTGGCTGGTAGATATTGCCCAATAGTTTGCTGTGGACTTTCTTGTTCTCACTGATGCACAACTTTCCTGCCACGTGCCAATTTCTATCAAGGTTGCCACCTCCGGCTCTCACCCGCTCTTCCTGCTGTCACTTGTAACCATAGGAGCTTTCTGGGTTTACAGTGATCCCTGCAGGCACACACAGCGACACTCACAGCGGGGCATGGTGGGGTCAGGTCTGAAGACAGCAGAATCTCCCTGAAAGACGACAGACATGAATTCACTTGTACTGCATAGAGAGAAAACAGGTGGCGCACACACCTAGTGCATTATCCAAGGTTTATTGTAGGAGTGAAAGAATAATAAAAACATACTCACAGACGAAGCATGTATCTAAAAAGCATAGAAAAATGACAATGGCCACAACAGCAGGCAAGGTGTTCTCACTGTCAGTGCGGTCAAATGGCTAACACGTTTCGGGGACGAATCTCTTTCAGAGCTGATGACCAGCCTCTGATGCAGATGTATGATGAATGGAAATGTCACGATATAAGGTCAGGTTCAGAGACCAGTTGCTACAGCAGTTGTAAGGCTTCCCGGAAACCAGCAGGATTGGTACACCAGCGGCCCACCCTGGGAATGACGCAGGCTCACCTGAGGTGCGGGGTCTAAGCATCCACCGATCTTCCCCAGAGCTCCTAATGGTGGAGATGGATTTCGCTGCGTGTGAATGCCAGGTCGCAGATCTCAGGATCAACCCACCAGGGAATGAGTAGGCTGGAAACCAAAAGCGGATCAAACAGTTCAGGGATTAAACAGAAGCGGAGTCAGTCACAAGCCAAGGATCGGTCACCAATGGTAGTAGATAGGATGAGGCAGAATCCTAGTCAGTAGCAAGCCAAAGGTCGGTAATGTAGATGAAGACAGCAGCAGGAACAGTAAGCGGGATGATGGCTGATAAGGCACAATAATCTGGCAAGGAGGAAGTGCCGAGACATGGCTTTTATAGGAAGTTCATGGGAGGAGCAAGGAGTTCAAGGTTCAAGAGAAATCAAGGCACAAGGCAGGATTATCCAAGAATTGTCAAGGGAGCTGTCCAGCATTCCAGATAGCTCAGTGAGAAGAGCCATTGCCTCCCACTGCAGAAGGACCAGGTTCAATCCCAGGCTCTAACAGGAAAGTAGGAGCCTTGCCGTTGATGCGAGGCTCCTACTTTCCATTCATCGTACATCTGCATCAGAGGTTGGTTATCAGCTCTGAGGAAAGGGATTTGTCCCCAAAACATGTCAGCCATTTGACCGCACTGACAGTGAGAACACCTTGCCTGCTATTGTCTTTTTTCTATGCTTTTTAGATACATGCTTCGTCTGTGAGTATGTTTTTATTATTCTTTCACTCCTACAATAAACCTTGGATAATGCACTAGGTGTGTGCGCCACCTGTTTTCTCTCTATCCAGTGGCTGATTTCCCCGTCTGAGGAGGGCTGCACCCCTGAAGCATTTCCTTTGGTTGTCGCTGTCCTGGTACCCTTGGCTTACCTTTTGGCTGTGCATATCCTGAGGCGCTGGAGAGTACATACGATATCCGGTTCACTTGTACTGCAGTCAGATCTGCATACACAGGTACTGCAGCTCAATACACAGAGGAATCTGCCTAGTAGAAATGAAAGGATGTTTTTATTTGGTGGGGATTTAAGTATGACACCCCTGCTCTAAGGCTAGGTTCACATATGTGTGGGTGGTGCCACGGCGGATCCGCACGAAAATCCGTGCAACCGCAACACCAGCACAGAGGTCTGCGGACCCGCAGGCGGGTGCCATTAGTTCTAATGGCACGCCGCCCGAACTGGAAAATGCAACCGTACTGGGAACCGAGGTTCCCCTGCGGGCTGCGTTTTCCAAGGAAGTGCAGGGACTTCTTCCCTGCATGTCACAGGGCATGGGAGTCCATTCAAATGAATGGGTTCTCGTACCTGTGCAAAACGCGGCCCACACAGACGCATATATGTGAACCAGGGCTACAGGAAGAAGCTTGTCTGCTGTTTTTTGCTTCTACTACAAAGCCAAGTCCAGAGTTTGCTCTATGTATGAACTTTTGCTTCTGCTCTGCTTTTAACTGTTTCCTGGAAGGAACGTGTATCCTGGCTGATCCAAACCTAAGGAGGCCCTGTTAGCCCAGCAGATCGACTGATGATACCTCTTCCCGGAGGATAACGACATCTGTGGGATTTGATACACACATGCGCATTTCCTATGCGCGGTCGGTGAGTGCGCATTTCTGCCATTTTCCGGATCTGTTATAAGCTGTGTTCACCACATTCATGAATCGATCGCAGGATTTTATGAACATTTATCTTTGATCGAACAATTTAGATCGAATTTTGTAGAATTTTATATCGTGTTATTTAGCGCTGTACTTTACTCATTTATTTATATCAGAGGTGTTTGTGATCATCTTCAGTGCTTTTAGCTGCTCATTTGACAATTGACAATTTATTAGTAGCGCTCACTTTGATTTATAAGCACTACATATGGTCAAAGCGCATTTTAATCATTTTTATATAAATGTTTCTATTAAAAAAGTGTTAAATACTATGTTTATGTATCGCTATCCCCATAGGAGTTGCTGAGTTTTTGGTTCCCCCTAAGCAATGCACAATCAGGCAACACGCATTTTCCACTCTTGCATCCAAAATCAGTATACAGACCATGAGCTTTTATTGGTATTGGGACACCACTCCAAGTGTTTGGATTCAGGTGTTCCAATCCCCTCCATGGCCACAGGTGTATAAAATCATCCCCTAGGCATGCAGACTGCTTCTACAAACATTGGTGAAAGAATGGGTCGCTCTCAGGGGCTCAGTGACTCCAAGCGTGGTCCCGTGATAGGTTGCCACCTGGGCAATAAGTCCATCCATGGAATTTCCTTGCTAATAAATACACGGTCAAATGTCAGTGGTATTCTAACAAACTGGAAGCAACTGGGAATGACAGCAACTCAGCCACCAAGTGGTAGGCCACGTAGAATGACAGAGCGGGGTCAGCGCATGCTGAAGCGCACAGTGCGCAGAAGTCACCAACTGTCTGCAGAGTCAATAGCTAAACATCTCCAAACTTGGTGTGGCCTTCAGATGAGCCCAACAACAGTGTGTAGAGAGCTTCATGGAATGGGTTTCCATGGCCGAGCAGCTGCATCCAAGCCTTACATCACCAAGTGCAATGCAAAGAGTTGGATGCAGTGGTGTAAAGCATGCTGCCACTGGACTCTAGAGTAGTGGAGACATGTTCTCTGGAGTGACCAATCACGCTTCTCTGTCTGGCAATCCGATGGACATGTCTGGGTTCAGCGTTTGCCAGGAGAACAGTACTTTCCTGACTGCAATGTGCCAAGTGTAAAGTTTGGTGGAGGGGGGATTATGGTTGTTTTTCAGGGGATGGGCTTGGCAAAAATTCAGCACAAAAGAATAGATCCTGGACTCTCTACTCCTTCAGGAGACACACAGTCTTTACTAGGAGTACATGGTCCGCTTAAATGAACCTCTTCAGACTCCAGATGAAAATCTCCTCATCCACCTGGCTGTCATGAGGGTATCCCAGGACAAAGGATTCCGAGACATATAAGTGTAAAGTCCCAGGGAAAACTAGTTGGGTATTGCACCTGACTGCCCTCTCCATTGTAAGCTCAGGGAACATAAAAGTACTCACACTAGCCTGTTCTTGTAGCTGGAAAGGTTAAGCTGCTGTCAGTCCTTATGCTGGGCTGGTTTCTTCCCCTGCTGACAGGCTGTCCTTCCTGGTAGACTGTGGAACAGTGGAGGCCCCTTTTTCCAGATCCCAGCCTATAGGTAGAACCCCCTCCTCTGGGGCCCCCTCCCAGGCTCAAAACCAGCAGCACTTCCTTACGCCATCTTCCACCTGACTCCCCTGCTATCCAGGCTCTGTCATAATTAAGGGACTAACCACCATGCCAGGCCTTCTGCCTAGCCTAACCATCATGCCAGGCCTTCTACCTAGACTGGCCAGACTCCCATAAATATGCAGATCAGAACCTCCTCACCCTCGCCTAGTAAGTCTCTAGAGCAGGGGGGGAATGTATCAGAGAACTGACCTGTAGAGCCCTCCATGTTTAACCTGAAGTAACCTTCCTGGCTCAGATCAGACCCTCCTCACCCCCCCCCTACTGGCTTCTAGAAACTTCTCCAAATCTCTAGAGCATGGGGAGGTATCAGAGAACTGACCTGTAAAGCCCTCCATGTTTTACCTGAAGTAACCTTCCTGTCTCAGATCAGACCCTCCTCACCCCCACCTACTGGCTTCTAGAAACTTCTCCAAGGTTCTAGAGCAAGGGGAGGTATCATAGAATTGACCTGCAGAGCCCTCCATGTTTGACCTGAAGTAACCCAGACTGAGTCATACCCAGGTTTCTAGCAAGCCTTTAACTATGCAAACAAAAAAACTATTTACACTGGAGGGAGTCACATTTATAAGATTGTACTGTATGTCAATCTTTAACCGTGTTGAAAATTGGATATTGCTATAACTGATTCTTAATATCATACAACACAAGACATTTTAGTTCCTTATCATTTTAATCTCTTTCAACATTTTATTAAAAAAAAAACACTCATATATAGCTGTGGAAAGTGATAGATATCATGAAACAACTGGTGTTTAGTTGGCAGCTATGATGCTGGAGATCCAGTCCATGTAGTGGCAGACTTTGGTGTAGGCAATGATGGAGTTTTTCAAAGCCTGGCCATGTCCACGGGAGACAATACCCTGGAGCTCTCCGTTACACACCACGGGGGTACCAGACGCAGCCTGCAATTGTGAAAGAAAATATTAAAAAACATGTTTTTTTTAACCAAACATATACAAAAAGAAAGCTTTCATACTGTATGAAACATTAAAATATTGGTTTAGAGTGATTTTACCTGTAAGAGACAGGGACATTAATTGCAAAAATTGAGCTCAACCTGCACAGATATAGAAGTTATGAAGGAATAATTATTAGTCTAGAAGGCTGAAGAAGAGAACCAATCAAGAATGGCCATTTGTAAGGATTTGAAAAGCTGTGTTTGCTGTCATTTTCATGTAGTCTCTCCCTGCCACAGCAGAAATGTGAGCTCAGTGTCTGGCTGACCTGTCTTCTGCCTGATCTCAGTGCTGATCATTCATATTGTGTATGGGCTGCTAGTACATGACAAAACAGTCAATTAACAAATACTGAACTCAGGCAGGAATTCAACTTTACAATCCAGCCTTGACAGGGAGGGAATGTAGTAAATAATGAGAAACAAAGCATTGCTGAAGGGGAAGGCAGCGCTAGTACAATGTCTAAAGAGCAAATATTACTTTATTACAGAAAGAAGTTTGGGTTAATATATTTGTATATACTGTATGTGCATATTAGCTGCGTGTGAGGTATTGTTATATAAAGTGTTACTAAACCCAGGACTCTGCATTCACTATATCTAGTCTCCCAGGACCCCGCATTCACTATATCTGGTCTCCCCGGACCCTGCATTCACTATATCTGGTCTCCCCGGACCCTGAATTCACTATATCTAGTCTCCCCGGACCCTGCATTCACTATATCTGGTCTCCCCAGACCCTGCATTCACTATATCTGCTCTCCCCGGACCCTGCATTCACTATATCTGCTCTCCCTGGACCCTGCATTCACTATATCTGGTCTCCCCAGACCCTGCATTCACTATATCTGGTCTCCCCGGACCCTGCATTCACTATATCTGGTCTCCCCGGACCCTGCATTCACTATATCTGGTCTCCCCGGACCCTGCATTCACTATATCTGGTCTCCCCGGACCCCGCATTCACTATATCTGGTCTCCCCGGACCCTGCATTCACTATATCTGCTCTCCCTGGACCCTGCATTCACTATATCCGGTCTCCCCGGACCCTGTATTCACTATATCTGGTCTCCCCGGACCCTGCATTCACTATATCTGCTCTCCCAGACCATGCATTCACTATATCCGGGCTCCCCAGACCCTGCATTTACTATATCTGGTCTCCCTGGACCCTGCATTCACTATATCTGGTCTCCCCGGACCCTGCATTCACTATATCTGGTCTCCCAGGACCCTGCATTCACTATATCTGGTCCCTCCGGACCCTGCATTCACTATATCCGCTCTCCCCAGACCCTGCATTCCCTATATCTGGTCTCCCCGGACCCTGCATTCACTATATCTGGTCTCCCCGCACCCTGCATTCACTATATCTGGTCTCCCCGGACCCTGCATTCACTATATCTGGTCTCCCCGGACCCTGCATTCACTATATCTGGTCTCCCCAGACCCTGCATTCACTATATCTGCTCTCCCCGGACCCTGCATTCACTATATCTGCTCTCCCTGGACCCTGCATTCACTATATCTGGTCTCCCCAGACCCTGCATTCACTATATCTGGTCTCCCCGGACCCTGCATTCACTATATCTGGTCTCCCCGGACCCTGCATTCACTATATCTGGTCTCCCCGGACCCTGCATTCACTATATCTGGTCTCCCCGGACCCCGCATTCACTATATCTGGTCTCCCCGGACCCTGCATTTACTATATCTGCTCTCCCTGGACCCTGCATTCACTATATCCGGTCTCCCCGGACCCTGTATTCACTATATCTGGTCTCCCCGGACCCTGCATTCACTATATCTGTTCTCCCAGACCATGCATTTACTATATCCGGGCTCCCCAGACCCTGCATTTACTATATCTGGTCTCCCTGGACCCTGCATTCACTATATCTGGTCTCCCCGGACCCTGCATTCACTATATCTGGTCTCCCAGGACCCTGCATTCACTATATCTGGTCCCTCCGGACCCTGCATTCACTATATCCGCTCTCCCCAGACCCTGCATTCCCTATATCTGGTCTCCCCGGACCCTGCATTCACTATATCTGGTCTCCCCGCACCCTGCATTCACTATATCTGGTCTCCCCGGACCCTGCATTCACTATATCTGGTCTCCCCGGACCCTGCATTCACTATATCTGGTCTCCCCGGACCCTGCATTCACTATATCTGGTCTCCCCGGACCCTGCATTTACTATATCTGGTCTTCCAGGACCCTGCATTCACTATATCTGGTCTCCCCGGACCCTGCATTCACTATATCCGCTCTCCCCGGACCCCGCATTCACTATATCCGGTCTCCCTGGACCCTGCATTCACTATATCCGCTCTCCCCGCACCCTGCATTCACTATATCTGGTCTCCCCGGACCCTGCATTCACTATATCCGGTCTCCCCGGACCCTGCATTCACTATATCCGGTCTCCCCGGACCCTGCATTCACTGTATCCGGTCTCCCCGGACCCTGCATTCACTATATCTGCTCTCCCCAGACCCTGCATTCACTATATCTGGTCTCCCCGGACCCTGCATTCAGTATATCTGCTTTCCCCAGACCATGCATTCACTATATCTGGTCTCCCCAGACCCTGCATTCACTATATCTGGTCTCCCCGGACCCTGCATTCACTATATCCGCTCTCCCCGGACCCTGCATTCACTATATCCGCTCTCCCCAGACCCTGCATTCACTATATCCGCTCTCCCCGGACCCTGCATTCACTGTATCTGGTCTCCCCGGACCCTACAGTCACTATTTCCGCTCTCCCCGGACCCTGCATTCACTATATCTAGTCTCCCCGGACCCTGAATTCACTATATCTAGTCTCCCCGGACCCTGCATTCACTATATCCGGTCTCCCCGGACCCTGCATTCACTATATCTAGTCTCCCCGGACCCTGCATTCACTATATCTGGTCTCCTCGAATCCTGCATTCACTGTATCTGGCCTTATGGAAGTGCAACTATATTAGTAAGTGCAACTAGTGGAACATGGAAGTACAACTATTTTAGTAAATATAAACTGCTAAATATCTTTTCTCTTCAGCAGTTAGAGCAGTCTTGTGACTTCTATCAGTGTTCAGCAGAGCACATGGTAAAGCTTGTAGAAGGAGTTTTCATTCTCCCCTGATTGTCCTATGAGACTGCAGGACCACTGACCCTCTGTCTGAACAATGCCAGCTGGCCCTGTGCTGATCACATGCACTCTCCCAAGACAAAAAAAACCTCTCTAGCAATAAACACCAAACTGAGCATGTGCAGCCTGCCCCTAACGCTCTGTTCTATCTGTAGATGGATTTGGAACTGTGGAAGAAGGGAGGATCAGAGAAAACAGGATCAAATAGCCTTTTTACATAATGCAGAAGATTAACCCTTTAGGCTCCACAGTGAGTGTAAAAAAAAAAAAAAACTGGAGTTCTTCTTTAAAAATTTAGATAGTCGGACCTGTTGCATAAAAGTGTAAAAATTACCTGGCAGTAATCCTTGTCGTTCTCCAGGCAACCAATGCAGTTCATGTTGTCGGTGATCTCACCTTGGTAATCCTTCCTACACTGGGTGGCAGTCAGGATGGGGGCATTCCGACACTTCGGGAGGTGGGCCATGTTGGCTACCAAATGAAAACCAAATGCCAATTATTATTCCGTAATGTTGTTACAAGGAAGCATCTACAGCAATGTTCACACAGAGTGCAGTATACACTGAACATTAGACAGCTAAAATAGAAAACATAAAAATAAATAAATACAAATAATCACATTCTCGTTAGTTTTTTTTAAAGGATATTTTTGTTCTTAACCTATATATTCATCGTTTGTTAAAATCCAGACTATACCAAACTATAGCAGGTCTAGGATTGTATCCTAAGAAGAACGTAGAAGAGCGCCTAGTGGAAAGTTTGTCACGCTTGCAGTTAAAGGTATGAAATTTATTGAAGATACTAGTTCACAGGTAATACATACAGCCAACGCGTTTCGGGGGAAATCCCCCCTCCTTATCAGGACTGTGAGTCAATCACACAAGCAGGACATGACACTTCTTGGGGGCGTACTGATGGGCACAGGTGGGTGGCACTATTGGGCACAGGTGGGTGGTACTGGTGGGTGGCACTGCTGGGCAGCACTGATGGGTGGCACTGGTGGACAGCACTGATGGGCACAGGTGGGTGGCACTACTGGGCACAGCTGGGTGGTACTGGTGGGTGGCACTGGTGGGCAGCACTGATGGGTGGCACTGGTGGGTGGCACTATTGGGCACAGGTGGGTGGTACTGGTGGGTGGCACTGGTGGGCAGCACTGATGGGTGGTACTGGTGGGCAGCACTGATGGGCACTGGTGGGTGGCACTATTGGGCACAGGTGGGTGGTACTGGTGGGTGGCACTGCTGGGCAGCACTGATGGGTGGCACTGGTGGGCAGCACTGATGGGCACAGGTGGGTGGCACTATTGGGCACAGGTGGGTGGTACTGTTGGGTGGCACTGCTGGGCAGCACTGATGGGTGGCACTGGTGGGCAGCACTGATGGGCACAGGTGGGTGGCACTACTGGGCACAGGTGGGTGGTACTGGTGGGTGGCACTGCTGGGCACTGATCATCAGTGCCCTGATGATCGGTGCCGATCCCTCCTCTGACAATTGGCAATTATCGGCAGTACTTTCCTCATGCTGTGACAACGTTAGGAAAGTGCAGCCGATAACCGGCAACTGCATTTACCGGTAATCGGCTGTGTCATTGAACACGGCTGATAACGTGGTAAAAGGCCGCTGTGATTGGCCTTTTACCACATCATGTAGGACACAGCGATCACGAAAATTGCCGGGTGCAAGCCCCCAGGGACGTGCGGGAGGGCGCGTTCTGGGAGGACATCATATGACGCCCTCCCAGAACTGGCCGGCCGCAGTGAAGCCATCCTTTGGCTATCTACGGATCTATCTAAGTGGTTAAATTCATACATTTTTTTTGCATCCGGGATATTTTCAAAAACATGACTTTTCCTGTAAAAGTAGAACTAAAGGCAAATAGTTTTTTTTTTCATTTTGGATAGAGTAAGGAAGGGTTGTAACCTCTGTCAGGTGTATTTTTTTGCCATCTGTGTCCTATTGGAGAGATTTGCTTTCACTTCCCGTCCCATAGCCAAAACAGAAAATGAAGAGAAATCCCTCCTAAGAGAGGGAATCCCAGGGTGTCACAGAACTAGTGTCCCTCCAGTTCCTGTTTTGGTGTCAACCCAAAATGTGTTTTTTTTTTTTTTTACTTTCTCTTTTGATGGTAATGGTAAATGGGACAAACAAAAATGGCGGATCTTCCTAATGGGGGCACAGGCAGCAGTAAAAACTGATAGGGTTTCTAATCCCTCTCTACTCTATCCAAAAAAAAGTTTTGCCTCTAGTTATTCTTTAATATCTGTCAGTCAGCTAGAAGCATTTCTTGGAATAACCCCTTGGCGCCGGCGCCTCCCGACCTTTTAAGGGTTTCAGAAGCCGGGAGTCGGGCGGGGTTTTAGGGTCATGTGACCACTGTGATTCCCTGCCACGGTGGTCACATGATCGGGAAAGGTCCCGATCGAAAGAGGAGATTGGGACCTTTCCATGAGTACCGGACATGTGTACAGGGCGCGCTCTCTCAGCACATATGTATTTCTTAATTGCACGCAAAGGTGCGGCCGCTCCGCGTCAAGGCCCAGACGCCGGGAGGCCGCACATTTGCGGCGTGAAGAGGTAAACGTGTGCTAAAAATGTGCCTGATGGTTTCTTTTCTGCTTACTTCAACTGCTCGGATTGTTGCCCCCTCCAGAGATCAGACAGCTGGTACCAGGAGCAGCACAGTCAGTGGGCAGAGACAAGGCCTTGACTTTGGAGTTGAGGGTGAGCTCAGAAGCGAGCTTGATCAGCATAATGTCGTTGTCCAGGGTTCTGGAGTTGTAGTTTCTGTGTCTGAAGACCTTGTCGGGGACAATGAACTGCTCGGTGCCCTTAGAGATTGTAATGTTGTCCTCTCCCAGTCTGATCCATACAGTGCTGTTTAAGTACATATGAGGAAGTTTACATTAAATAGAATGCATTATGTATAGCGCTACCCCCATAGGAGTCACCGAAGTTTACCAGGTTCTTTCCTAAAACAGTGAACCTAAGACATCTTAAAACCTAAGACAGACAGACACAAAGCAACAGTCCATTTGTTCTTCTTAAAGGGATGTCTTTTTAAACTTTATTGGCATGTAGAATTAGTAACAGGAGGGGGTTTGGGGTGTTATGGGATACTCCAAAACGTTAGGTATTGTTAGCGTATACGCAGGTGCACTTTGCTTCCTCCACTGTAGGTGGCACTTGACTGGTGCGGTACTACAGCTGGAGAGGAAGTCAAGAGAAAACTGTTTCTCTATGGTTTCCTGGTCTCCTGGGGCAGTGTTCCTGTTGGCTATGCTTCATTCAGGTGATCCTGGTGGCCATCTTGGGTCAGCAGAGCCTTTTTAAGTGCCTGCCCTCAGGATTTGGCATGCATTTGTGAGTGGATAGGATAGGGAGAGGGCACCCACCTGTCAGGGAAAATGGCTGGTGGAAGTAAGATTTTCCAGATGAGTAGGCTAGGGATATGTAGTCCTCAGGGGAGGACTGACCATTCAGGTATTCATGAGGTGTCCCTGGTATCTTTCATAGGTTTTTTGGGTGTGGTTTGAGTGTGAGCGAGGACACAGGGGCCCCATGATTCCCTATTGCCCGGGGGCCCCATGAGTTGTCAGTCCGCCCCTCCCTCGGGAGGGGCGGAAGGTGTCCTCCCTCCCTCCCTCCCTGTAGTCTTTTGGGACACGTGATAGGTCCTAGAAGACTACAGGGGCATTCATGAAGCACAGATCTACTCACGCATGCGCAGTGGGTACCCGGCTATGAAGCCGCAAGCTGTGCCCACACTGAAGATGCCGGCCTCCTGGAATACAGGACAGCCGGTGAAACGAGCTGCAGGGGACACACCATGGGACCCAGGGACAGGTAAGTGGCTGTTTTTTAAAAGTCAGCAGCTACAGTTTTTGTAGCTGCTGACTTGTATTTTTTGATAGGTTGAGTGGATTTCCGCTGTGAGCTTTGGCAATAAAACCTGGAAGCTGATTGGTTTCTATGCAGATTGTGCACGCTCCAGTTTTAGTAAATAACCCCCTTATGTGGAAAATTCACTGGGTAAATAAGTGCAGACAACGACTCTTAAGCCAGACGTAGACAGATCAAATCTCGGTCAGTCCCTGCTGATCCGACCAAGATTCGATCCGTCTATTGGCAGGCTGATTTACCTAAGTCGATCCATTGATCAGCTTTGGTACAGACAGCATGTGGGATTTTTAGCATGGGATTATTGGCAGTAGCTATAGCCGCTGGCAGTAACCACTCTGTTTTCCCGGCAGGAACGGCTCCCCGCAACCCCCTGCCCCCCCCTTTCTCCCAGGAAAACGCAATAGCTCCATGGCAGGGACTCCCCCATCAATACTGACTGTGGTAATGGGGGGATCGAGCAATTTCTTTCCTGCAACCCATAGTCGCAAGAAAGAAAATCACATCATCTATGGCCTACCTTAAGTCCTTCAGTGAGTACTTGATGTCAACACATCTATAAGCAGCTATTCATAACAAAGACCCCGGTTGCACTGGGTGCGACTTAGCATGCGATTTGAATGCCATGCGACTTGCATGCCAAGTCGCACCCTACTGTCTGCAATTAGAGCGGTCATATCGGTGAGGTTCCGACTTGGTCGGAGCCGCAACGATTTCTAAAGTAGTGAATGCACTACTGCAAGGAATTCTGCAAGGAAATCAAGAAATCAGACCAACTAGCCAGCTACTCCACATCACCATCCAACCAACCCTCCAAATTATTGTAGTAAAAACTGCTATCATCAAAATTCAAGTTACGGCTGGTAGCACTGACTAGCAGAGAGCACCCACAGGGAGTTGATGATGGAGCCACCACAGTTGATACCTCCGGACTTCAGATTTACCAGGAACGGCAGAGACCCTGTTTAGCAGGTGCATCCTCCAACGATCTGATTATTGTCCTCAAAAGCAGCTAAGGAAGAAAGAATGTAAGGTACATTAAGGAGAGAAGGAGAAAAGAACACGTTTTGAACAGGGGCGGACTGACCATATGAAAACTCGGGCACTGCCCGAGGGTCCGGGTCAGTAGGGGGCCCCATGAGATGCCCCTGGTACCTTTTTCATAGGCTTTTTTGAGTTTAGGCAAGGACACAGGGGCCCCATGATCCCCTATTGCCCAGGGGCCCCATGAGTTGTCAGTCTGCCCCTGGTTTTGAAATATACCTATGAATCCATGTATTATGCAATCAAATGAAGATAACCAATTCTATAAAAAAAAATAAATTAAACATTTAAAAAGTTCCTGTCTTGAAAGCCACAAGGCAAGTTATTGGAAATCTACAACTGTAAAGTTGCCAGCAGAACAATCGGTAAGTGTAAATTTTCCAATAGGGACACCTTTTCTGGTGACATCAATAATTGCAAGAGAAATAGTGTAGCGCTAACAGCCTAAATAAAACACAAATACAATAAAAATAAAATAAGAGTGTCACATATAGAATGCAAAATATATGATATCACAGTATATGATATTACGTGCTCATAGAGTAAATGCTATGTGCAACAGTCCATAAATACATTAATTATGAAATAACCACCTCCAAATATATAATATAATAATTACCCTACAACACAATCAACACCCTCCCCTGAAGGTGTACAAAATCATACAAGTGAAAGTGTTTTTACAAAATCATCCTATAGACTAATAATTGTGCAATATAATCTCTACACCATCCATCTACTATTCACTTTAAACAAAATAAAATATATTTATAAAGTCCACTACAAATTAAAGTCCACTGAAATTTCTTTATAATCCACCAGAGAAAAATCCAAACAATTCTTCCAACGGTGTCCAAAAAATTATATCCACCTCAAAAAAAGAAAATTCATATAGTGCATTACCTTTTATAAATAAATAAAAATAATTTTAAAAACCATCACATAATTAATATAGTGAATATTTGTGAAAAATGGTGAAAAAACGTGAAAAAAAACTTGAATCAGTGAAAAATAAGTGTATATCACACTCATCAGTGCCACATCAAAACCAAAGCAAAGATTTAGTGCACACTTCTATTTGTAGTAAGGGTACCCTTACCAACCATCCCAAAAAAGTATGCTTCAAACACTCAAGGAACTCTCATGGGTCTTTCTCAGATCTCTCCTGTTATCAGGACACTCTCTGAACTCCTCAGATACTCTATATTCAGTGTCTCCAAGAGAATATATAAAACATAGTGTGATACCGCCAAACAGATAAACAAAGTGTACTTTTATTTCAGCTGCTCACATTATAAAGCTTTTAAAATCGCATGTTAGGGAATGAAAGGAATCTCACAGCCATCCAGGGAAACGTCCAGGTGTGCTTCCACGATCTTTTCCCTTCTCCAAAATGGCCGCCAGGCAACTTCCGGTTCCGGTAAAACGTCTTGACGTCACTATCCCTTGACGCGTTTCGTCATCGACTTAATCATAATCATAATGACCATTCATTATATTGCACAATTATTAGTCTATAGGATGATTTTGTAAAAACACTTTCACTTGTATGAGTCCATAAATACAGATGATGGTGAAAAACCACAGCAAACTCTGTGAGGTGATCACAGTGCCACTCTATGTGCAGACAATCCACAAACGGCCGAAGTGGCCCCTCACCTCCTTAATGCGACCCAATGGGCCAAACAGCTATAAAGTTGACCTTATACACCAAATAAGGTATCATCAGAGGATGGAACACTTTGATAGATCACTCCAGAAACTTCTCCTATCTCCTAGGACTCGATTCCACAGGACCATTTATCAGGTGAAGGTCTTCCTGGGAATCCAAGCTCTCCTTTATTTCCTTGTTGTCCTACTGGACCCTCAACGTTGTGTATGTCTGAAGTGCAACTGGGTAAATCAGGGACAAATGATGCAGAAGCATAAAGTCAGTCATGGTGTATTCATCTAAGAAATAGCCCACAGACAACACTACCTATCATAGGTATGGCCTGGACTTTGGATACTCATCCTTTACCCATCCATCCAGTGAAGGGCCCTAGATGATGGAAATCTAAGGTGAACACACCACCCTTGTAGTAGCTGCTGGCAACTAGCAATAGATATAGTTTCCACCACTAGACTTGCTGAAGGTTTTGGTTTGGAATAGATGCAAAATACGAGTCACCCTGATGCTGCAGCCTTAATTTACCACAGGGGAGGCTTGGGCTTGCTCCCATCTGTGTATGGACTAGCGAAACCTACTCATACATATGTCAGTGTATGAGGGGGGATTCACGGTGTAGACGCATGGCTAAATATGCAGCAGGAGAGGACCCTTAGTACGTCAATCCCACTATCTCTGCTGGGAGTATGTTCCAGGCATCAACTACTCTTTTGGTAAAATAATATTTATAAGGGTTACTTTTGAACTTTCCACCTGCTAGTGTGAGGTTGTCTCCTTGCGGTTTATTTACTAAAGCTGGAGAGTCCAAAATCAGACTCCCTTCTGCATAGAAACCAATCAGCTTCTAACCTCAGCTTGTTCAATGAAGCTTTGGCAATGAAACCTGGAAGCTGGTTGGTTTCTATGCAGAAGTGAGTCTGATTTTGCACTCTCCAGCTTTAGTAAATAAACCCCCTTGTGTCCTTGATCCTAACTTCATAGTGAAAATACTGCCCTCCTGAACCTTATTCACACCCTTTATGTATTTGAAGGTTTCAGTCGTGTCCCCCCTGTAGACATTTTAAAATTGTTGACAAAGTAATCCCAAATTATAAAGGTGGCAACACAATTTAGAGCAAAATTCAACAACAACAGTCTGACTTGTTCAGGAAAGTATCTGCTGTGTTCAAGGTGAAGAAGCTATCTCTTTCCTCCATTATGAAGGTAAATTGAAATCTGCTTGGTCAAGCATTTGTCTTATTTTAATCTGAATTTGTGGATTATAAATAAGAACCTTATTGATATTGGTGTCTTTTCAACCTTACAAAATTCCCTCCAATAGAAATTTTGGCATACCTTTGACAAGAAAGGAAAGGAAGTAATAAGAAAGCATGTCAAGAAATACAATATATGAGTAGGTGGACTCACCAGCAGCTCCAAGGAGTATGAAGATCAGAAGGAACTTCATGGTGATGATGGTCCAAAATGAGTAAGCTGAGTTACCAATTTGTGTTTATACCTAAACAGTGAAACATGTTTTACTTAATTTTTGCCCCATAATCAATAAATAAGCAAAGCACAAAGAAAAGACTAAGTGGGACATAGTTCATTAAATTCAAAGGGGCTTTTCTATGCACGATGAATGAAGATGTGTGAAAAACACACAAGTATAAAAATACGCCCAAAAAATGTTAACGCCACAGCTAGTGTAAATAGGGCCTAACTATCAGTCTTGCAATGCCTCATGGGACATGTAGTTCCATAACAGCTGGAGGGCTGTAGTTGCCCACCCCTGCTCTATTGTGTACATAGAAAATCCATTAGATAATAACCTAACCTGGACATCTTATATATTATACAAGGATAAATCATAATATGAACAAAAATAATATAGGATCCACATATAAAAAATATATATATATAGGGGAAAAAAAACTATCAACATGATTTATAGATCAATGATCTATATTCCTATACATATATATTTCTTAGATTGTAAGCTCCAAGGATCAGGGCCCTCCTAAGCCTCTTGTATTGAACTGTATTGTTGCTGTATTGTCTCCCTGTATATTGTAAAGTGCTGAGCAAACTGTTGGCGCCATAAATCCTGTATAATAATAATAAATATATATATATATATATATATATAGTTTGTATATATATATATATATATATATATTATGTATATATATATATATATATAGTATGTATATATATATATTGTATGTATATATATATATATATATATATATATATATATATATAGCAATGTAAAAAACAAGCATATGAAAAAAATAAATAAAAGACTGTAACTAGTAAAGGCATGGGACTGATGTGAAGTCGAGCACAGGTTTAGACTAGTGGTTTGATGCGATTTGGTATCAGAGCTGTGGGTGATATGAAAATCAATGTAACCAGAGCAGTAGGGCTAGGTTCACACCTGTGCGTTTTTTTAGTGCATTTTCAGTACTATTGATTTAACATGGCTTTCTATGGGTGTATGCAGTTTCCTGCAGTGCATTTTTGGAAGAGGTACAGGGACTCGTTTACATGCAGGATGGTCCATTTTTTACGTCAATGGAAATGCATGAAAAATGCATGTACATGTCTTTTGGTGTGTTTTTGGTTGATCAACCAGTCTCTACATCAAACTTGAGAACTCATCAAAAATTCATTTGAAAACTTGCAAAAAATGTGCTGCAAAAATGCATCAAAAAATGCATTAACCACAGCTTTAGTATTGGTTCACACTATTGAGGGTAAGGGAAAGCATGTAAATCGCACACGTTCCAACACCCGCCTGCAACTGCAGCCAAAGCTTGCTATTAATTCTTAAATGCTTAGAAATGCATTGTGTCAAGGCACCATGTAGTTTCTATGAGGCTGCATCTTAGGAAAAGGGTCAGAGAGGAGACGTGTCTGTGGGTTGCACGTGTGCTGGGAGCAGACAAACATCTGAAGCTGGAAAAGAAGAAAAGATGACACCAGGATGGTCAGATTAATGTAGCATCAGGGGAGAGCACTCACCTGTCAGGTCGGATACCTTCCAAACAGCCAGCAGATGCTGGAGCCAAAAATTTAAAGGGATGGAAGAGGGTGTGTAATCTATGTGATTAACAAATATGGGGGTGGAGGTTCATACAGTTATACAGTTCCACATAATGATCTAATAAAAAAAAAGTTTTACAAGTTAGGACTTAACCCTTGGGTGGTTCCGTGGATATGCAGTTGGCTAAAGGATAGATACCAGAATGTGGTTGTAAATTGAATTCATGTCGAACAGAGACCAGTCACTAGTACAAGGCTTTGCAATAGGTCCTGTTCTATTTAGTTCATGGGTATAAAGGTTTGTTGGGTAAGGAATGTCTTTTTGCTGATGACACAAAGGTGTGCAATAGGGTTGATATCCCTGGAGGTGTCTGTAACATGGAACATAGTTTGGCATTGCTGGACAACGCAATGAAAAGTGCAGCTAAATGTGTCTAAATTGAAAATAATGCACCCAGGCAAAAAGAATCCTTTTTGTACAGTATTTGGGGGTACAGTGTTGGCCAGCACCACAGAGGAGTGAGGGATACTTATTTCAGATGATTGCAAAATGAGCAAACAGTGTGGCTATGCGCCGGAAAAATGTGAATATGATTTTCGGATGCATCACTAGAGAGATCACCAGCAGGGGAAAAGAGGTTGTGATTCCTCTATATCACTAGAGGGGTCACCAGCAGGAGGAAGGAGGTCCTGATTATTATTATTATACAGTGTTTATATAGCACCAAAAAGTTTGCTCAGTGCTTTACAATATAGTGGGGGACAGAACATGAGACAATACAGTAACAAAACAATACACGAGGGGTTCGAGGGCCCTGCTCTTTCGAGTTTATAATCTAGGAGGGAGGGGATAGTTGTACAGGAGGAAGTAGCTGTGGGGGATGGAGTGGTAGGAGGAGTGGAGGAGATCGGCTGTTAGGTGAGGGTTTGGTAGGCTTCCCTGAATAAATGGGTTTTCAGGGTGCACCTAAAGGTGAGGAGGGTAGTTGACAGTCTGATGGATTGGGGTAGTGAGTTCCAGAGGATGGGGGAAGTCCTGGAGAAGTCCTGCAGTTGGGCATGGGAGGAGGAGACCAGGGATCTAGAAAGTAGGAGGTCTTGTGAGGAGCGAAGATTACGGGTTGGGTGGTATTTGGGTATCAGGTCGGTGAGGTAGTTTGTGGCAGAATTATGAATAACTTTGTACGTCAATGTTAGTAGTTTGAATTTTATGCGTTGGGCAATCGGAAGCCAGTGGAGGGATTGGCAGAGGGGGGTGGCGGATACGGAGCGGTTGGTAAGGTAGATGAGTCTGGCCGCTGAGTTCAGGATAGACTGAAGCGGGGATAGTTTGTGATGAGTTAGGCCGGTGAGGAGGGAGTTGCAGTAGTCCATACGTGAGATAATAAGGGAGTGAACGAGTTGTTTAGTAGTGTCTGGGGTTGGGAATGTACGTATTTTGGAGATGTTGCGGAGGTGGAGCCTGCATGAGTTTGCCAGTGATTGGACATGAGGTTGGAAGGACAGATTTGAGTCTAGAGTGACACCTGGGACTTTGGCTTGCATGGTGGGACTGATGGTGGCGTTGTTGGTCGTGATGGAGAGGGTGGGGAAGGGGGGGTGCTGGCTGGGGGGAAAATTAGGATCTCGGTTTTGGAAAGGTTTAATTTGAGGAAGTGGAGTGACATCCAGTCTGATATGTCATTCAGTAGGTGTGTGATTCGGGCAGAGACTGAAGGGGTGAGGCGAGGGGTAGAGAGGTAGATTTGCGTGTCATCGGCGTAGAGGTGATAGTCGAAGCCGTGGGAGAGTATCAGTTGGCCAAGGGAGGAGGTGTAGATTAAGAAGATAAGGGGCCCGAGGACAGAGCCTTGGGGGACCCCAACAGAGAGGGGGAGAGAGGGGGAGGTGGTAGCGTTATAGGTAACGCTGAAGGAGCGTTGGGATAGATAGGAGGAAAGCCAGGAGAGAGCAGAGTCCCTGATGCCAAGGGAGTGTAGTTTATTAAGTAGGAGGGGGTGGTCAACTGTGTCGAAGGCTGCGGAGAGGTCGAGGAGTAGGAGGACTGAGTAGTGGCCATTAGCTTTGGCGGTTAGCAGGTCGTTAGTAATTTTGAGTAGGGCGGTTTCGGTGGAGTGTAGGGGACGGAAGCCAGACTGTAGTGGATCGAGGAGGTTGTTGTCATTGAGGTGGGAGCTTAGGCGATTGTAGACTAAGCGCTTGAGGAGTTTGGATGAAAATGGCAGCAGGGAGATGGGTGTAAGGTTGCTCAGGTCGGTGGGGTCCAGGGAAGGTTTTTTGACAATGGGAGTGATGTGCCTGTGCTTTAGGGGGGAGGGGAATGCGCCATTAGAGAGGGAGAGATTGAAGATGTGGGTGAGGGAGCGTAGGATGGAGGAGGAGGGAGACCAGAGGAGTTGTGTGGGGACAGGGTCAAGGGGGCAAGTGGTGATTCTTCTATATAGATCTTTATATTACTAGAGGGGTCACCAGTACGAGGAAGGAGGTCCTGATTCCTCTATATAGATCTTTATATCACTAGAGGGGTCACCAACAGGAGGAAGGAGGTCCAGATCCTTCTATTTAGATCTTTAAAGTCCCACAAAGTGCATTTTTATTTTTTTTTTAACTATTTTTAATTTTTTTCTATCATACAATATTATTTTTGTATTGTTTTTTACTCATTTTTAGGAGCCCCAATGGAGGGCTTTGGCAAAATATCAGGGGTCTTAGCAGACCTCTGACGTTCCGCCTTTGGGACAGAGAAATGAGATTGGGGACACAGCCCTCAATTTCCTCAGCTGCACAGAATGAATGGACAGAAATAGCTCTGTACAGAGCTTCCTGTCCATTCACAAACTGAAGCACAGTTTCCGATTACTTAGTGTCCATTCAGAAATGGAATGGGCTGGTAAATCACATATTTCTCATCCCATTCCCTGCTCTCCATCCTGATAGATTCCCAGCTGCAGCTGGAGGGAGATGGGAGGGGGTAACCCAGCAGAGCTGCAGTGGAGGGAGCAGGAAAGAGCATAGGGAGGGGGACTGAGGAGCCTGTGAAGCTGGAGAGTATGGGGGGGCTGGAGAGCATAGGGGGCAGAGAGCATTGGGGCCAGTCAGCACGGGGGCAGCAGAGAGAAGCTGGATAGTTGGAGCGGTGGGGGTGGCTGATACATAGAGGAATCAATCTCTCCATGTTTCTCCTGCAGCCACTGAATGCCTGCAGGAGGCAGATGAGGAGAATCATTGGCTGAAGGAGGAACATGGAGAGGATCGATTCCTCTGTATCAGCTGCCTCCACCACTCCTCCTATCCAGGCGTACAGAGGGGCTGCATGGGCCCTCTGCAGCATGGGGCCAGGTCGCAATTGCGACCCATGCGACTCCTGTAGGTACGCCCCTGGAGCAGACTTATTCAAAGCCCCCTTATTGGTCTTTCTAAGCCTGTTTGCAAAAGTTCAATGGACACGCAGAACATTATGGTTCAAAAAAAGTTATGCTGGCTAAATCTGCACAATCTTGGGGAGCATGAATCTTGAACCAGCAAGATGTTTCTTGAACCCATGGTTGTGGCCTCATCTCTATTATGGGGGTTTAATAAGGCGTTCCCTAGGCAAGATAACTATACTGAAAAAAGAGGGAGAGAACAATGTTCTTGGACAACTTGCCAGCCAGCTTGCTAACAACCGAATTAACCTGTCTAACAGTATGCGTTTATAACAGGGGTTTAGTTAGCACACATTTGCAAATACATACGTAAGCCACAGAGCCACGACACGGCACCCTGATCATCTGTGGTCCTAACTCTAAAATTGAGCCCTTGATCTATCCATTAAATGCATGTGCCTCTACTATGGGGACTCACAAATTTTAGAGTTAGGACCACAGATGATCAGGGTGCCGTGTCGTGGCTCTGTGGCTTACGTATGTATTTGCAAATGTGTGCTAACTAAACCCCTGTTATAAACGCATACTGTTAGACAGGTTAATTCGGTTGTTAGCAAGCTGGCTGGCAAGTTGTCCAAGAACATTGTTCTCTCCCTCTTTTTTCACTATGTGATGCCTGTTTATGTGTCCTTGCTTTATAAGCCAGTTATAGACTTGGGCGGGTGGCCACTTTAATGCAAGATAACTATACTCCTTGACAAAGTGTGTGGGATACACATGAAATATGCATTAGCCAAGGCTTCAACCTTTTTACCTTCTAACCTTTGCAAATAAAGGGATTACATATATGAGTGCCTCTGGATTGTTTGTGGAATAGTTTAATGTAGTCTATTGTAATGAAACAGTGACAACAATAGTACTAGAATGGGATCTCTGACTGGTGTGGGGAAAGGAGCATTCTGTATCCTATGAAGGAATTGTTCCCCTGTTGTATCATCACGTCATGTCCTCAATATTGACAGAACACGCTGTCTGGTCACGTTATTATTTCTTGGCCTCCAGGTGCACTCAGCTCAGATGCTATGAGAGAATGCTTAACCTCTTCACGATGGAAGGTGAAACAAATCCTAATGTCTTGAACACAATTTACCAATTTTGACATGTGTTAGTAAAACTGTAACTTTTATGGCAACTACGTGTATGGTATTGCGCACAGCGGTCCCTTACTTCCTCATCTGGAGTCCCCTCTGGCACTGTCCACTCTTCCTTTGCTGTGGATGCCCCCCTCAGTGAACTGTGTGCTGAGGGGGCACCTGTGCTGATATCCTTCCAAGCCAGGCTGTGCACAATAAACACATCAATAGACATATACATATAAAATGCAGCGCTGTAAAGTGATCAAATCATGCAAATCAACACAATAATAGTCCTGAAAAGGTGCTCATTAATTCCCAGTGTCAATGGAAAGAATGCAAACTAACCAGAAGCGTATTTAAAGTACGCATGTGTGTAAGAAATCCTGGAGATTCCCCTCTCTCCCTCTGGTCAAAAAATGGATATGTGCTGAAATGGATGATGATAACGCCCTCTTGTGGAAAAGCGAAATCCTGCAGACCAGGAAGCTCCCAGGATAGGATATTCCTCTTCAATGGAACCAGGGCTGGGATTGAAATCACTCTGTGGCTGTGAAATTGGGAAAGAGACCCCTCACAGAGGACACAGAGAGATACTCATAGTGTAGTATATTACTTCAATTTATTTAAAAAAAACAAGTAAAAAACATGTAATCAGGTGGCAAGTGAAAGTGACCCACTGACCCTCTTAAAATTATAGGTGGCCGCCGGGCCTCCACATGGCACCGGCGGCATAGTGTCAACGACGTCCACAGGCTCCTACTGACGCGTTTCGTGCGCACGCACTTCTTCTGAGGTAGAGCAAGGACCATCTGCATTTTATATGTATATGTTTTATTGAAGATTTTTATATGCATTTATCCTGGCTGTTCAGCTGCTGTTTCTTTGAGAGCGCTCACTGTGTGTCTTTTACCTATACATCAATAGACACACACAGTGTTGCTCGGCCATGCTCCCCATCCCCTCCTCCAAGTATTTGATTGATAGGAGCAGGGACATATGGCTCCTGCTCCTTTCCATGTATCCTGTGGAAGCAGGAACTGAGAATAGCAGTGTTGCAGCTGGGACAGTATTGGATTGATGGAAGAGGCAGGTAAGTGTTTATGGAAGAGGTGGGGGGGGGGGGTAGTAGGACATTTTTTACATTAATGAAGAGAATGCAGTAAGGTAAAAAAAATTGTGTGACTTCAGAACCAATTCTAGAATGGTTAATTTACTGGACAGCACAGTGGCTAAATGGTTAGCACGTCCTCCTGGCAGTACTAGGGTCGTTGGTTCAAATCCCAACCATGGCGCTACCTGCCTGGAGTTTGCATGTTCTCCCTGTGCCTGTGTGGGTTTCCTCTGGGTAATCTGGTTTCCTCCCACACACCAAAGACATGCTGGTAGGTGAATTGGCTCCTGTCTAAATTGGCCCTAGTATGTGTATGTATGAATGTGAGTTAGGGACCTTAGATTGTACGCCCCTTGAGGGTTAGGGAGTGATGTGAATATACAATATATATGTAAAGTGCTGCGTAAATTGACGGCACTATATAAGTACCTGAAATAAAATAATAAATTTACTACAGGCAAATAGACTGTTTACTTTGCAAAGGAAGTTGCACTATGCAGGGGAATTTTCTCCAGAGCTTAGTGAATGTGATGAAATTTTACTTAGCCAAGAATACCCAATCATATGCAAGGAAATAAAAAAATAGCATTTTTTTACTTGCATATGATTGGATGCTGGAAGTCAGCAGAGCTTCAGCTTAATCATCACCAAGCTGTAAAGGAAGCTTTCTTTGCAGACTGCAAATTCCCTTGCAAGGCAAACAATCTATTTGCCTTTAGTAAACCAAGTCTTATAAATTCAAATATTTATTACAAATACTTGAGAATTATTGTGTAGAAAATTGAGTGCTTAAGTAAACATAGACAACTACACCTAATGGCATGCAGCTACAGATTCATTCTGTGGTAGCCAATTGCATAAATGGGCAACCATTCTATAACTAAGGAAATGTTAAATGTACTTTACAAATTTGAAAAATGTACACGAATATTGCCCATGGTTTACATGTGGGAACACAGTACATGCTAGCTGCAATACTTGTTCCATAGGAGGTCCATTGCGCTGAGGGTTTCTCATATAAATATTGCCCCAAAATTTTGACTCATCAGTCCATTTTTCTGCACCCCAATTCCTATGTTTTCCTGCATAGTTGAGTCGCTTAGCCTTGTTTGCACATCTTATACTTGAAAACATAGGAACTGGGGTGCAGAGAAATGGCAGCAGGTGCTCGGAGTCAAAATGTGAAAAATTTGGCTGTAGCAGTAGGCAGTTTGTTATCTCAATAATGAGTGTCTGCGAGGAACAGTGAAGCATGGTGGAGGTTCCATGCAAGTTTCGGTGAAGCATGGTGGAGGTTCCATGCAAGTTTCGGTGAAGCATGGTGGAGGTTCCATGCAAGTTTCGGTGAAGCATGGTGGAGGTTCAATGCAAGTTTCAGGCAGTATTTCTGCAAATGGAGTTGGAGATCTGGTCAGGATAAATAGCATCCTCAATGATGAGAAATACGGGCACATACTTATCCATCATGCCATACCATTAGGGAGGCATGTGAATTACTCCAAATTTATTCTGCAGCAGGAAAACAACCCCAAACATACAGCCAATGTCATCCAGTCACTGGCTCTCTGCTCTGCCCCTCCAGCACTCACTGGAGCACTGGACTGTGGAGGGGGTGGGAGCAGCTGTCTCAGGCTCTCAGCAGCCCATTGAGAGGCTGAGCCAGTTGCTGGTCAGGCAACTGGAGGGATCCTGACATTAAAGTCATGATCCCTCCAGAGTGTGGACCAGCTGAGGGATGTCAGCCGACAACAGACTTTAGCCAGTTGTTGGCTGAATATGAACTGGACCCAGGAGTGCAGAACTAAGTGACCCACAGGAGAAGTAGGGCCGAAAGAGCTTTGGTGCAACTTCTCCTTTTAAATTAGTGACAAACTAATCACACATTGTAAAGGGGACAGGGAAATTTAGAGATATCTATCAAAATTGAAAAGCAGTTTGACTTATTCAGGGTAATGACCATCATTTCCAAGGAGAAGGTATCCATTTCCTCCACTGTGAAGGTAAATTGACATCTACTATACTTCATCAAGGGTTTTCTTATTTTTATCTGAGTTTGTGGTTTTCAAATGAGAATCTTATCATTATCTTTTCAACCTTTCTTTCAATATAAGTTTTAACATTTTTTTCTCAAGAAAGGATGGGATGTAGTAAGAAAGAATGTCAAGAAATACAATATACCAGTAGGTGGACTCATCAGCAGCTCCAAGGAGCACAAAGATCAGGAGGAACTTCATAGTGATGATAGTCCAGTAAACTGTGTTACGAACTGGTATTTATACCTAAAACGTGGAATATTTTTACTTTACCTTTGCCCCGTATTGGATAAGTAATCCATGTACAAATGAATGACTAGGTGGAACACTGAACATGTGAAGATTGGTTTGTCAATGATCTCTTTTGAAACCTGTTTAAAATATTTTACAGATAAGTGGTCTGCAACCTTGACTGTGAACCTGGAAAAGTACACTAATGTGCATGGAGTTTAACTGATTCCCCTCCGCCCTATAGCAGAAATACTGCTACAGGGTGGCAGGGGTGTGCAAAATCATATATATATACAGTTGTGTTCAAAATAATAGCAGTGTGTTGAAAAAAGTGAATAAAGCTGAAAATCCTTCTAATAGCTTTTATTTCCATCCACACAAATGCATTGGGAACACGACACATTCTATTCCAAATCAAAACATGAAGAAAAATACATCAAATTTGTGTTGTTCCTCTAAAAAAATGGAAGAAAAGTGAATATTAGACTGTTCAAAAAAATAGCAGTGTTTGTATTCTTCTTTACAAACTCAAACATTCACTATATAAACTGAAAAATGTTTGAAGATTTTGCTTTCCTTTGAATGACTTCATGAATATTTGGTTGTAGTCGCACTGTTTCTCAGAACTGCTGTACATCTGTGTTGCATGGAGTCACCCAACTTCTGGCCCCTGTGATCAGGTATTCCAGCCCAGGATGATTGGACCACATTCCACAGTTCTTCTCTATTTCTTGGTTTTGCCTCAGAAACGGCATTTTTGATGTCACCCCACAAGTTTTCTATTGGATTAAGATCCGGGGATTGGGCTGGCCACTCCATAACGTCAATCTTGTTGGTCTGGAACCAAGATGTTGCACGTTTACTGGTGTGTTTGGGGTCGTTGTCTTGTTGGAACACCCATTTCAAAGGCATTTCCTCTTCCGCATAAGGCAGCATGACCTCTTCAAGTATTCTGATGGATTCAAACTGATCCATGATCCCTGGTATGCGATAAATAGGTCCAACACCGTAGTATGAGAAACATCCCCATATCATGATGCTTGCACCACCATGCTTCACTGTCTTCACAGTGTACTGTGGCCTGAATTCAGTGTTTGGGGGTCGTCTGACAAACTGTCTCCGCCCACTAGACCCAAAAAGAACAATCTTACTTTCATCAGTCCACAAAATTTTGCGCCATTTCTCTTTAGGCCAGTCAATGTGCTCTTTGGCAAATTGTAACCTCTTTTGTCTTCTTTTCAACAGTGGGACTTTGCGGGGGCTTCTTGCAGATAGCTTGGCTTCTAATTGTAACAGTCCTCACAGGGAACTTTACACCTTCTTTCATCTTCCTGGAGCTGATTGTTGGCTGAGTCTGCGCCATTTTGGCTATTCTTCTATCCATTCCAATGGTAGTTTTTCGCTTCTTCCACGTCTTTCAGGTTTTGGTTGCCATTTTAAAGCATTTGCGATCATTTTAGCTGAGCAGCCGATCATTTTCTGCACT
The DNA here is from genome assembly GCF_062004578.1 of Staurois parvus. NCBI lineage: Eukaryota > Metazoa > Chordata > Amphibia > Anura > Ranidae > Staurois > Staurois parvus. The sequence continues at coordinate 1,525,487 of NW_028318554.1, read as the reverse complement.
TCTTTATATGTTTTCCCAATCAACTTTTTCTATGTCAATGTTTTTTATTAATTTTTTAAACAGTATAAAACAGAGGCAATAAAACACACCCACGCAGGGGCTATCAATTGCACAGATAAAAAAAATGCAAAATAAAAAAAGGGAAAAACAGTGCTCTAACGCCAACAGGGCAAAGGGGACGCCCACTATCCTGGCATTTTTCGGGCCTCAAGACATTAGATTGGCTGTCATTACATCAGGATTGTCAGATATATCCCGTAGTTTGTGAACTCTATAACTTTCCTACAGGCTAAATATTATACACTAATATGGGTCATTTTCACCACAGAAATGTAGCAGAATACATTTTGATCTAGATTTATGAAGACAGGTTATTTATTTGCAAAGTTTTATAACAGAAATGAAGAAAAGTGTGTCTTTTTTATAAAACAAATTTGTTTTTTTTTCGTTTTATTTAGCAAAAATTAAAAACAAGGTGATTAAATACCACCAAAATAAAGCTCTATTTGCATGACGAAAATAATAAAAAAATGTTATGGGTACAGTGTTGCATCACCGCGCAATTGTCATTCAAAGTGCTACCTGAACTCTCCCGCAGCTGAGCAGGCTCAGAAACTCTTAAAGGTTGTCCCAGCCCCTTGCCAAGCCTCCTGTTGGGGATTGGCAGGATCTCTTAAGAGATCAGGCCAGTCACTCCTCAGATACGCCCACTGCCTTTAGACCTTGTTCCAAAGCTATAGAGCAGGGGGAAATCCCAGAGGGGCTGGCCTGCAGAACCCTTCAGCCCTGACCACAATTTGACCTCCTGACTATTACACCCAGCCTGTTCTCAGCCCTCCTCTCTAATGATCAGGACGACTCTAGCTCCCCCTAGCTAACTAGGATGGTGCTACAGATGGACTAGGGACTATGGACTGTGGTCCGCAGTCCATCTCGGGCGCAAGCAAGAAATGGTGGCTATGTTCCACCATGCAGTAAGACCATGGAGAACAATCGCAGCCACCTTCTAACAGGAAATGGGATCACAGCAACAAATATAAGGGAACTTGGAGATTTGGAGGAGGCTGAAAGCAATAGAAGGAACATTTTGAAATTACGTATAGACACCTGAATAGTTTTCTTTTCTTTTAAACCAGAGTTTGTTGTCACTTCAAATCTTTTTCAACTATGTTTTTTGCTATTAATGTCTCAGTTTTTTCCTTCACTTTTTGTCTGGTACACACAACAAGAAGGAAGAGTAGATCTCTCCAAAACAAGAGCTCTCCTAGACCTTTTTCACCAGAAAAGTGTTTTGCCATTGGAAGATTTCTCTTTATTCCTGTTCTGATGAAAATTTAAGTTATGAAATCCCTTCACTTTTAGTCTCAATGACAATGGTCTTCAGGGCAAATAGAGATGGGGAAGAGTAATGAGTTTGGGTGTGGTCTGAACTTTGAAGGAAACTGTCATTTCTGGGCCAATGAGTTGAGAGCGAGTGATCCCCCAATCCTCAGCTGCCTGTACAGGGGTAGGGGATGAGACCTAATATATGGTCAAAGATGTCATGAATATTCCCACCTTTTGTAAACCATGGGGGAAATCTTCTTTTTAATTTTTTTTTAGGTAATCCTCCAATGTGAAACATGAGGTCCCTTTGTGAACCTTGAGGAAATCCCCTGCCCGTAGCTCATTGGACCAGGAATGACAATTCCCTTCCGGCACAGCCAAACATGGGATCTGACCGAGCACAAGCTTGTCCCCAACAGTGAATCTCCCTAACGAGGAAACAGACAGCAATAAGGACCTCTCAGAGGTAATGACCCGTCATCATTATATCCAAAACTAGAAAAAAAGGTTTTGGCTTTTCAAATACTTTAAACTTTATTAGTTGTTCTTCTATTCATGAAACTCCTGGGAGTCCTGATGGTGAATCCATCAGTACCAAACATGACTGAAAGTCCCTTGCATTGAATGATCTCAGTTTTTACATATATGTGGTTTTATTTAAGTCGCACACTTATAATGGACTATCAAAAATTATTATTGTTTGTATTGTTATCACAGTGCTGATGTTATAAAATGACTCTGTATGCTTTAACTATTGATCTCCTATAATTAAAGAATTTCCTCATAGGAAATGAGTGAATGCCACATATCACTTTGGATTTTACAGGAGCAATAAACACTACCCTGACCAGTGACTATCTTGGTTTAAGAAGTGAAGGTGCATGAGTTGGAGCTGATCTGAGGTGTGAAGGTACAGGAATTGGGATGATCTGAGAAGTAAAGGTGGAGGAATTGTGGTGATCTGAGATGTGAAGGTGGAGGAATTGTGGTGATCTGAGATGTGAAGGTGGAGGAATTGTGGTGATCTGAGGTGTGAAAGTGCAGGAACTGGGGCTGATCTGAGGCATGAAGGTGCAGGAATTGGGGCTGATCAGTGGTATGAAGGCCCAGAAAATGGGGCTTTGTGAGAAGTGAAGTTGCAGGAATTGGGTTGGCCTGAGGTGTGAAGGTGGAGAAATTGGAGTGATCTGTGGTATGAAGGTGCAGGAATTGGGGTGATCTGAGATGTGAATGTGCAGGAAATGGGGCTGGTCTGAGGTGTGAAGGTGGAAGAATTAGGGTTATCTGAGATGCAAGGTGCAGAAATTGGGGTGATCTGAGGTGTGATGGTGCAGGAATTGGGGTGATCTGACTTGTGGTGGTGCAGACATTGGAATGATCTGAGGTGTGAAGGTGCAGGAATTGGGATGATCTGAGAAGTGAAGATGCAGGAATTGGGTTGGTCTGAGGTGTGAAGGTGGAGGAAACGGGTAATCTATGGTATGCAGGTGCAAGAATTGGGGTGAATTGAGATGGGAAAGTGCAGAAATTGGGGGTGATCTAAAGTGTAGGATTTGGGGTGATTTGAGAAGTGAAGTTGCAGGAGTTGGAGTGATCTGAGGTATGAAGGTGCAGGGATTGGGGTGATCTGAGGTGTAAAAGCACAGGAACTGGGGTGAAATGTGAAAGTGCAGGAATTGGAGTGTTCTGAGGTATGATGGTACAAGAATTGGGGTGTTTTGAGGTGTGAAGGTACAAGAATTGGGGTGTTCTGAGGTGTGAAGGTGCAAGAATTGGGGTGATCTGAGGTGTGAAGGTACAAGAATTTGGGTGTTCTGAGGTGTGATGGTGCAAGAATTGGGGTGATCTGAGGTGTGAAGGTGCAGTAACTGGGGCTGATCATTTGTCATTAGCAGTACAACTATGAGTACAAAAATGGAAATATACAACCCCGATATTCTGTTGTTCCCGGGTACTCCTATTGTCTAATGCATATAAATTGATGTTTATTCTGGGAAGGGTTGCTGACCTCTGGTCTAGTGTATATATTCTTGCAGCGTATCGGGAACGTGTTCATAAACCTATTTTAAACTAATCAGCAAACAATTCAGAACCTTGGCTGAGTTATTAATCCGGCAAAACACACATCAGAAGACACTGAGCTCATGAACATGCTGCGGCCATTATATTGTTATTACACGTTATGTGTATTTGAATAATCTTTAGATATGATAATTAATACTTTTAGCTGTAGCTCAGATTCAAAATTTAAGTAAGTGTAAAACATTTCAGAATGACATTTAATCTTCTAAAGTATTTTGTATAAACATGGGATCTGACCGAACACAAGCTTGTCCCCAACAGTGAATCTCCCTAACGAGGAAACAGACAGCAATAAGGACCTGCCAGGGGTAGTGACCCATCATCATTATATCCAAAACTAGAAAAAAAGGTTTTGACTTTACAAACACTTTAAACTTTATTAGTTGTTCTTCTATTCATCTGGTGAATCCATCAGAACCAAACATGACTGAAAGTCCCTTGCATTGAATGATCTCCGTTTTTACATATAGGTGGTCTTAATTAAGTCACACACTTATAATGGACTATCAAAAATAATTATTGTTTGTATTGCTATCGCAGTGCTGATGTTATAAAATGAATATGTATGCTTTGACTATAGATCTCCTTTAATTAAAGAATTTCCTCGTACAGGGTCTGGCTGGAAGGAGGCATGCATGTACACAGGGACACAGTGAGTAGAGACCTGAGAAAGTGAGAGATCCTGTTATGTCTGGACCCTTAGAGAGACTGTTCCAAAGTTGTTGGCTTAGAGTTTCTTTCATAGTGGAGTCCCCTGAGCTGTATGTCCACTTTCTTTTGTCACAAGAGGTTTATACTGAAGAGTTTAGCTTCTACCAGAGAGTGTCCTCTGCTATAGTTTGTGCTAAATTTGGAGTATCCCAAGGCTCCCCCTACACCCCATCCAAGCTTAACCAGCATTAAACTTCAAAAAGGCACTGCTTGGTGCCTGGTTATTGTGTTGAAAGACTGCAGAACTACTGTGTGCCTGGCTGAGGTACACCCAAGAGGGAAGAGAACATGGGCCAACAAAAAGTGAGACCAGCCTTGGGTCTATGCTACATGCATTTAAATCAAAGAGTGTTGTGACAATAGTAATAATGAAAGATAAAGAAATATTATTTTGATAAAATAAAAGACTGCAAAGTCAGCAATGTAACCATGAAAAAAAGGTCAACAGTGTATTTTTCATGCATATGTGTAAATGTATCCTCTCCTAAATAAGAGAGGAAGTGTAAATGAACATCTGATTCTGCATGGAAAAGAATTATAATGACATAGAATATTTTTTCCTCAAAATTTTCTACCACCATAGTTAAACTTATTTTGGCTTTTGAAGACCAATGTAAGTTTGATTATTACAGGTTTCCTATGGCTGTGTAGAATGATTAAAATAACATTTGCATGGAGCTTTGATAACATTTTCTTTCCATGACCAAAATGGTATCTCAAGGTTGCTGATAAATACGCCCACTCTGATCATATAGTGTAAATATTGTCTATACATTAACAGAAGTATACATGTACTGACCCAGATGGGTGGTGTGCAGCTAAACATATAAATACCCTTCTTACAGTAGGTCCAACGGGTCACTCACTGGTCACCTTACCATCATGAAACTCCTTCTGATCTGTGTGCTCTTCGGAGCAGCTGGTGAGTCCTCTTTACCTGTACTTGAAAGGAAAAATCCTTATATAGCAATATAGATGTTAACAAAGTACTTTCTATTTTGTAATTTTAATGGCCTTCATGGTTTTACTCCGAGTTTCTGAATGACACGAGTGTATTTTATTCCCAGCTGCCTTGGATGATGACAAGATCGTTGGAGGTTACACCTGTACCAAGAACTCCGTCAAGTACCAGGTATCTCTGAATGCTGGATATCACTTCTGTGGTGGATCCCTCCTCAACTCCTTGTGGGTGCTCTCAGCTGCTCACTGCTACATGTCGTAAGTAGAATTTTGATGAGACTAGTTTATACTAGAATAGTTTGGAGCAGGGACGGACTGACAACTCATGGGGCCCCCGGGCAATAGGGGATCATGAGGCCCCTGTGGCCTCGCCCACACTCAAACCACACACAAAAAAGCCTATAAAAGGTACCAGGGGCCCTCTACTGAGCCCTCTACTCGTAAGTAAAATTTTAATGACGCTAGTTTTTACTACAATAGTTTGGAGTCATGATTGACTGGTTGGCTGGTTGGCTGGTTGGCTGGCTGGTTGATTGGTTGGCTGGTTGGTTGGTTGGGTTTTTAATTGTAAAGAAAAAAAAATAGTGAAGTGCTTAAATTAAATGATATAGCAATAAATAAATAAATTTAAGCGCTTCACTATTTTTTTTTCTTTACAGTTGGACTTGTTGGTTTAAGTTGAGTGACAGCAGCTAAATAATAGGCATTAATTACCCCATTGAGCGCAGGAGGATTTTTTTCATATTGGGTTTTTAATTGGTTGGCTGGCTGGCTGACTGGTTGGTTGGATTATGGAGGGCTGACCAGTTGGTCTAATTTCTGGATTTACTTGCAGAATTATTTTAGAACTACTATAAAAAATATTGAATTTTTCTAACTGTATTCAATGAATACATGTAATTACATACTCAGTATACAGTTCTTTTTATTTTGATTTTTTATTGACATTCAGACCAATTCTTCCTACAAAAGTGACACACTGGGGTTTATTTACTAAAGCTGGAGAGTCCAAAATCAGACTCCCTTCTGCATAGAAACCAATCAGCTTCTAACCTCAGCTTGTTCAATGAAGCTTTGGCAATGAAACCTGGAAGCTGATTGGTTTCTATGCAGAAGGGAGTCTGATTTTGGACTCTCCAGCTTTAGTAAATAAACCCCACTGGGACAAAGTATAAAGCTGGAAACTCATGGCTCAATTTTAATGTTCAGCCAGTCAGCTAAACGAAAAAAGACGGAAATGATTTTCCCATCCACATATTTGAGGAGGATGGGGAAATCTTTCCCTGCCATCAGAATATACTGATCAGCGCTTCAGCTGATTGGCTGTATGCACTGATTGAGTGAAAAAAATATCATGAACGTGGATCAATAGATTAACTTCTTATGAATGAGAATGGCTAATTTAGGATCAAAAGTTGGCTCAATCCTGCTGAACCGTTCGAATTTCAATCCATGTATGGCCAGCCTAAAACAAACCATGGTGTTTATCATGGTCATCCCTATTCTCAAGGTATAAATCCTCTTACAGGAAATACAAAAAAACAACTGCTCCGGCGACTGGGCAAGGAACCCTGACAGCCTTATAGATATCTCCGGATTTCTCACTGTCATTTGTGCTGGACATCTCGGGCAGCATCCATATTTCTGTCCTGGCAAGCTCGCTTTAAAAGTAAAAGAAAAATACCAAAAATGGATTTGTAATTCTCCTTCACTAAATACTGAGCGTCTCCTCTACTGTCGGCACAGCTAAAAAGGAAAACAGTTATAAACTGATCACAGAATCATTTTATAGGACATTTTCTAGCTGCCCCAACCAAACATGGAGCGTTGTTAGATCTGGTAATCTTGAAAGATTTAGTGTTAATAAAGTCAAATCTGGGTAGCGATGGCCTTCACATGACTTTATTGAAACTTTGATTAAAGCAACACGCGTAATACTGGTAAGATACAAACACCCTAATTTTAAAGGGTGCCAGTTTGCCAGTGCTGAACATGGTCTGGAAGGAAACATGGTCCACACAAAGTTGACCTAAAGCTTTTTGTGGGTCTTGAAGACAAAAGCGCCTTTAAGAATGTTGATATTCCAGATTTTAACACCCAGACTGAATAGTGCTTACCATGTTATGCGGCGGATAGAACCATTGGTGTATGTAGGTTTTGTGCTGCCCTACACAAAACAAAAATTGGCCAACCCCACACCCCCCTATGGAGAGAGCCTGACACTGACCAATGCCACTCCCCCACCCCCATGGAGGAGGGAGCCTGAGACATTGACCAACAAGACCCCTGCCCCCCCCCCCCAAACCCAAGAGAGTCTTCCACTACCATTGTCCCCCATACACTGCATTCCCTACCTGCCTTCTCTACCTGGCGAGAGCTAGAAAGACATTCACCTTCTCAGCTCCGGATATCCTAGAGAATGAGAGTTGGGCTCTGCATATACCATCAAGCAGCTGGCCTCTTCTGGATCCCACCTGATCCTCATGCCGCGTGTGTCCCTTCTTCAGTCCCTTTTTCCAAGAGGCAGCGCTGCCCCCCTGAAAAATGCCGCCCTAGGCAAATGCCTTGTTTGCCTTGTGATAAATACGCCCCTGGATAGAACACATATGTGTGATTGCAGCACATAGGCTTACCACTGTTAAATACAGACCTGAGACTGAATTACCATGGATCCCCTGTATTCCCAGGGGTTATAACTTAATAGACAACTTGGTGATTCTCAAAAATAATATATTTAAAATAACTTCTTGTGCCTAGAGATCAGCTTTTAGGGGAAGTATCTATTTTCAGCCTATATCACTCTGAAATGTCCAGTGAAGATTAGATCACAGATCTGGATCCCATAACTTCATTGCACTTATGTCTATCCAGGAGCATGCAGGTCAGACTGGGAGAGCACAACATCGCTTCCTCTGAGGGAACCGAGCAGTTCATCAGCGCTTCTAGGATCATCAGAAATGCCGGCTACAACTCCAGAACCCTGGACAACGACATCATGTTGGTCAAGCTCGCCACTCCCGCCACCCTCAACGCCTACGTCGGTACCGTGGCTCTGCCCTCTGGCTGCGCTGCCGCCGGTACCAGCTGTCTGATCTCCGGATGGGGCAACACTCTGAGCAGCGGAAGTAAGTCAAGACAATTATATAATTGACCATTAATCCCCTAAGCCACTTGTGTAGTTAAAGTGTATCTATGTTTTTTCATGATGGAACAGGGAAGGATTTTGATTGCTGTCTGTGTCCCCACTTGAGATTTTTCTTTCTTTTTTTTGTCCTGGTGATCAATATCACTACCCTGAAAGTGAATTTACATGCAGAATTATGAGTTGTCACCAGAGAAGGAATATTGGGTAAATCATCCAATGGTCTGAGTAGGGATTTCCTCTCACATTGAAGAGATGTCCTCTAATTTCCTGTTTCTACAGGACAAGAAGCAAGAAAACATCTCCTCAACCAGACACAGATGGCAAAAACTTATACCAAATATCAGAGGTTTTAACAATTCCCTAACCTATGTTTAGCCAGGAAACTGGCTAAACATAGTGAACAATTTGAAAAAAAAAAACCCTTTAGGAGGATTTGTGGGCTTGCTAGGTATCAGCTGGCTCACAGTTATTTAAGACCTTTACCAAAACTGGTTGACTAACAGCTGCTAAGAGGCTTCATCTATCTTTGTTTTACTTTCTAGTATAATCAACATTTCCTTTCTTCCATTTATTTTGATTATATTCATTTTGTCTCATTTTTTTTCTGCAGCCAACTACCCTGACCTCCTGCAGTGTCTGAATGCTCCCGTTCTGACCACTGCCCAGTGTAACAGTGCTTACCCTGGTGAGATCACTGGCAACATGATCTGCGTTGGATACATGGAAGGTGGACAGGATTCTTGCCAGGTAACTCATCTCATATTATTAATGTTCATTTAGCAGATTATACTAATTGTCAGGGGCGGACTGACAACTCATGGGGCCCCCGGGCAATAGAGGATCATGGGGCCCCTGTGTCCTTGGTCAAAAAAACGTCCAAAAAACGCCGGTAGTAGAGTGCAAAATCTGGTGCAGCTCTACATGGGAGCCAATCAGCTTCTAACTTCAGCTTGTCCATTTAAGCTGTGACAAAAAAATCCTGGAAGCTGATTGGTTTCTATGCAGAGCTGCACCAGATTTTGCACTCTACTATTCTAGCAAATCAACCCCATAGCAGCAGACTGACAACTCATGGGGCCCCCGGGCAACAGGGGATCATGGGGCCCCTGTGTCCTTGTCCAAACTCAAAAAAGCCTATGAAAAAGGTACCAGGGGCATCTCATGGGGCCCCCCTACTGACCCCGGGCCCTCAGGCAGTGCCCGAGTTTCCAATTGTTGCTAATTGTATGGAATTATGAACATGTCTCTGAGCATGTTGTACCCTAAGAAGTTTATAAGTGGTTTGCTTTTCAGAAAAATTGGACTAGTCTAGATATCTGGTAAACAACATTTAATGGATAATATATGTAATACATTGTCGAGAAGAATGGACTGTGCTCGTAAAGCCCTTTACAAATGATATGCCTTTGTAATTTTTTATCATGTCTTTTTTTTTCAGGGTGACTCTAGTTACATCTCATATTTTTTATGTTCATTTAGCAGATGCTACTAATTGTAAGGAATGATAGACACATAGGGGTTTATTTACTAAAGCTGGAGAGTCCAAAATCAGACTCCCTTCTGCATAGAAACCAATCAGCTTCTAACCTCAGCTTGTTCAATGAAGCTTTGGCAATGAAACCTGGAAGCTGATTGGTTTCTATGCAGAAGTGAGTCTGATTTTGCAGTCTCCAGCTTTAGTAAATAAACCCCATATTGTACCCTAAGAAGTTTATAAGTGGTTTGCTTTTCTGGAAAGTTGGACTAGTCTAGATGTCTGGTGTTCAACATTTAATGAATAATATATGCAATACATTGTCAAAAAGAATGGACTTTGGAATGAAAGCCCTTTTGTCTCAATTGTGTTTGCAAATTCCTTTAATGTTTTGACTTTCTAATTTTTAATAATTTCTGTTCTTTCTCAGGGTGACTCCGGTGGCCCCGTGGTCTGCAATGGACAGCTCCAGGGTATTGTCTCCTGGGGATACGGCTGTGCCCTGAGGAACTACCCCGGTGTCTACACCAAGGTCTGCAACTACAACAGCTGGATCGCCAGCACCCAGGCCGCCAACTAGATACCAGTCTTTTCATGTTATCTATCACTAACCATAGCTATAGATCAGCTGTTATGTGAATAAAATATTATTAAAAATTAAATATCTTGTGTGTTATATTAAATATCAGCTGCATTTGTATCCGATTTTACAACATGGTTAATTATTGATATCCAATCTTACAAACAAACCATTGATCACTTAACACTTTTCAAGGAAGACATTTATACAAAATTACTCAGCGAGGTCTGCAACCACGATGGCTGAATCTCCAGCACTAAGCCTGTGCAGTCCACCAAATGGCTAGAATGTTCTTCCTTCACTTTATTTTCATCTACAGCATCTTCCAAATACGTTTATGTTGTAAAAAATATACATTGGTAGTTTATGGTTTGTAAGGTTGGGTCAAGCATTTTAACAGAGGTAGCCCTAAATGTGTGATTTAACTCAAACATGTAAATTCTGCCGAAACCACTAAGGTATACATATCTGTCATAAAAAAAATATTTCCCTGAAACCACTCTGTATAAAGGTCCATGCCAAAGTCTTCCAAGTCACAGACCACACATTGTGATGGTCTAAAGCAGCTCAAAACTCAGCTACCTCTTGCTTGGATTGGTTAGGGAACTGTATGGTTGATGGGAGTATTTGCTCACAGTTTAAGAAATCAACTCTTATTCGAATATCATAAGTCCATAAAAAGATAAACAGTATAAGGCCTACAGTGTATAAAAACACTTACCGTATTTTCCGGCGTATAAGGCGACTGGGTGTATAAGACGACCCCCTAATTTTGCAGTTAAAACACAGGTTTTGGGCTATACTCGCCGTATAAGACTACCCCCCTTCCGAGGTAACACCATTTAAAAACATCAGATTTTTTAATTGAAATGGTTATGACTTACCGGTACTTAAAATCCTTCAAAATCCTCATGTTCATCCTCTGACATCATAAGTTCATGAATGACATCTTGTGATACATTTGTAAGACAGTCACCATATGGATCAAATTCCAAATCAGATGTTACCGCTGGATGTGCGGTAATACGGCAGCTTCGGCTACATACAGTATACAGTATATATACAGCCCGCTGGATGTGCGGTAATACGGCAGCTTCGGCTACATACAGTATACAGTATATATACAGCCCGCTGGATGTGCAGTAATGTACATACAGTATACCGTGCTGAGCCAAGCTGGCTCAAAACAAATGTCCCTATGAGAGATGAATCTGTCAGCCAGCTGGATGTGCGGTATATACAGTATACTGAGCCAAGCGGTTTCAAAACGTACCGGTACGTCCCTACTGTAGTCAGCCCGCTGGATGCGTGTATGTACAGTAGCTGCGGCTACATACAGTATACACTGGGCCAATCACGGCGGGCGATGTATTCTACTAATGAATACAAAGCCTGCTCGGATTGGCTGAGGTTGTGACATCATCAGCCCACCTCTCTGACTCAGCCAATCTGAGCAGGCTTTGTATTCATTAGTAGAATACATCACTCGCCGTGATTGGCCCAGTGCAGGGGCGGACTGACCATTTGGAAACTCGGGCACTGTCCGAGGGCTCGGGGTCAGTAGAGGCCCCATGAGATGCCCCTGGTACCTTTTTCATAGGCTTTTTTGAGTTTGGGCAAGGACACAGGGGCCCCATGATCCCCTATTGCCCGGGGGCCCCATGAGTTGTCAGTCCGCCCCTGGCCCAGTGTATACTGTATGTAGCCGCAGCTACCATACATACACGCATCCAGCGGGCTGATTACAGTAGGGACGTACCGGTACGTTTTGAAACCGCTTGGCTCAGCGCAGTATACTGTATATACCGCACATGCAGCGGGCTGACAGATTAATCTCTCATAGGGACATTTGTTTTGAGCTGCCTTGGCTCAGCGCTGTATACTGTATGTACATTACCGCACATCCAGCCAGCCTGACCCAAACAAACTCAAGGTTCACATTTTATACCCCTCGTATAAGACGACCCCCAATTTTTGGGGTATATTTTTAAGTATAAAAAGTAGTCTTATACGCCAGAAAATACTGTATATGTGCTCCCTTTTGTCTGTTAAATATACTGTCAAATGTATAAAAATTACTCCCAGCCAGCGCTCAAGTGCTACGGGATACACACCTAAGGGCTCACATTACTGCAGCTGATAAACTCACGTTTAGGAGCTGTTCAGCAATTTTTTAAGCAGCCCCTGAGCTCTCCCTAATGTTTTCCTATGTGTCCATGTACACATCTTCGTTGACAGTTGTTTACAGGCAGTTGACTTTACAGTCGTTTTTTTGAATGCAAAAAACTTGCGCTCAGCAGTCAATGTTATCAGCATTTCAAACGAAAAATGTTTGTAAACGTGGCATATCGCGTTTATAAGTGTTTGCGTTTGAAATTTGTTTTAACTCTTCCAGTTCTAGAAGCTGTCCAGAGCCTTTTTTCAACATGAAAAATGCATGTAAAGCGTTTTCAAGTTACTCAAATGGACAAAACACTGAACACAGGATGTTCCTACCAAGCTTGTCACACATTGTAATAACCAATTCACACCTCAGACCTCTCCCACCCTTGGAAACAAAAGATATGTTAATGACCATTCACACCTAAGTACGTCACCAATCTGCACCATTATTGGCATAAAAAAAATTTCAGGATATATATATCGTAATTTTTAGTCGCTATAACTTTCATGCAAATCAATTAATATACACTTATTGGGATTTTTTTTTACCAAAGACATGTAACAGAATACATTTTGGTCTACATTTATGAATATTTTAACATTTTACATTTTTTTATTGGATATGTAATATAGCAGAAAGTAGAAAATATTTTTTTTTTCAAAATGTTGGTCTTTTTTCATTTATACCAGAAAAAACCCCCAGTGGCGATCACATACCATCAAAAGAAAGCTCTATTTGTGTGAAAAAAATGATATAAATTTCATTTGTGTACAGTGTTGCATGACCGTGTAATCTCAGTTAAAGTAGTGCAGCACCATTTAGCAAAACATGGCCTGATCATGAAGGGGGGTAAATCTTTCTTAGGGTACCTGGACATATGCAGTAAGGAAAAACAAATAGGCAAATGGCAATTATTTTCTTATTTTCCTGAGTAAATCCGAGCACTTTCTCTAGTCTGCAGGAAAGTCATGCAATTTATGAATCTGGATAGCCTGCCCATATGGAAGAAAAATATATTTGAAATATATTTTTTAAATATTCTTCCCAAATATATTGACATATATTTGAAATGCTACAATTTTCGCCATTTTCAATATATTTCAATAAATAAATATATATATATATATATATATATATATAAAATTATTATTACTATTATTTTTATACAGGATTTATATAGCACCAACAGTTTGCGCAGCGTTTTACAAAACGAAGGTAGACATTATAGTTACCATACAATTAGGTACAAGAGGAAACAGAGGGCCCTGCTCACAATCTAGGAGATTTTATATATATATATATATATATATATATATATATATATATATATCTCAAATAAAATATGCACAGCGAGTGCTCAATATATATAAAATTATGCAAATAAATAAGTTAAACGTCCAGCTGCAAAATGCACCGACATAGGAAATCCAAAAAACCTAGTAAAACAACATGTACATAAAAAGGTTTAGCGCTGCACCTTTTTATATATATATTGCATGTTGAAATGCATTTTTAATATATTACAAAATATATGAAAAACATTTTTTAAAATATATTCTTCAGATTTTTTTTAACATATAAAATAGTAATTTTAACATATATTTTTATATATATTTGTAAATGCGTTCCAAAAATGTAGATTTGTATTTGTAAAGACATACAGTATGTTTGAGATGTATCTTTAAAAATATTTTTCATATATTAGCATAAAAACCCATTTCAACATGCAGTGTATATATATATATATATATAAAAAGAAATATATTGAATACGGCCAAAATTGTATTATTTCAAATATACTGTATAAATATATATATATTGAAATATATTTTTAAATATATTGAATACGGCCAAAATTGTAGCATTCTAATATACTGTATAAATATATATATATATATTGAAATATATTTTTAAATATATTGAATACGGCCAAAATTGTAGCATTTCTAATATATATCAATATACATGGGAAGAATATTTTTAAAATACATTTCAAATATATTTTTCTTCCATGTAGGTGGGCTCTGGAATTACACAATTCCCTGCAAAACTAATGGATCTACGTGCAAATAATCAGGCTAATAAGACACTGGGAAATTGATCATCACTGATCATTAAAGCAGAGGGCACCTAGGTCAGATTTTTACAGTAAGATCTGAAATAGATTGTAAGCTCCAAGGAGCAGGGCCCTCGAACCCCTCGTGTATTGTATTGTTACTGTATTGTCTCATTTTCTGTCCCCCACTATAATGTACAGCGCTGAGCAAACCTTTTGGCGCAATATAAAAAATGTATAATAATAATAATAATAGTGTCGGGGCTCTCTGAAGGAAAAGCACAATAACAAAAGTTCATTTATAGATTGCTTAGTAGCCAGTGAGGATGTTATCAGAAAGGACATCTGATGAACAGCAGTGAAAGTGATAGATAAGTCTTGCAAGGAGCCTCAAAATAGATTGAAGATCTGAGAGTCTTGTGATTGAAAAAAGGATGTTAAAGCCTCAAAGCAGAACTATCAGTAGGGTCATGGACTAAAACTCCAGAGCGTGATCTAGAAATGTTTCATGAAAACACTACTCATGGGTACACTAGAGTCAAAATTGAAACATAAAGTCCAATGCCAGGAATAGTGTTTTCTAATATGGACCCTAGGCCATGTGCACAATAAAAATCAGCTCAAGCTGCAATACTTCGGCGTTAGGGCCTAGGTCTACAAGCTTTTAAGTTCAAACAGGTTTTGAAGTCCCGTACAGGTATACAGGAATGCAAAACCCATTTGACACACTTAACCACCTCCCGCCCGCCGTATAATCCAATGACGGGCGCAAGGTGGTTCTCTCGTTCTGATAGGACGTCATATGACGTCCTGCCATTCTCACCACGCATGCACGACTCAGGGAGCGTGCAGCGCAGCAATCGGCGGTGCTCTGTGTCCCTCGGACACAGTGGTTTACCGATCCACGGAAAGAGCTGAATATGTCGGCTCGGTCATGTGATCAGCTGTGTCCAATCACAGCTGATCACATGTAAACAGGGAAATGCTGGTTATCGGCATTTCTCTCCTCTCGAGCTGTCATGCTGACAGAGGAGAGGAGAGCCGGTAATCAGCTTTCCGCGGAGGGGACATCTACACTGATCATCGGAGCACTGATGATCAGTGTGCCCTGATGATCAGTGTGGCACCAGAAGTGCCACCTGCCAGTGCTCATCAGTGCCGCAATGCCACATATTAGTGCCTACCAGTGCACATCAATGCCACAAATCAGTGCCCATCTGAGTTGCCCTTCAGTGTCACCCATCAGTGCCAGTCAGTGCCACCTATTAATGCCAATCACTGCCACCTATCAGTGCCAGTCAGTGCCGCCTATCAGTGTCAATCAGTGCCACCTAACAGTGCCAGTCAGTGCCGCCTAACAGTGCCAGTCAGTGCTGCCTATCAGTGATATATATCAGTGCTGCCTTTCAGTGTCCATCAGTGATGCCTCCTCATCAGTGCCCATCAGTGCCACCTATCAGTGTCCATCAGTGCATCTTATCAGTGCCCATCACTACAGCCTCATTAGCGTACATCAGTGAAGGAGAAAAATCACTTATTTACAAAATTTTATAACAAAAACTAAGAAAAATAATTTTTTTTTCAAAATTTTCAGTGGTTTTTGGTTTGTTTAAGAAAAAAATAAAAAACCCCGAGGTGATTAAATACCACCAAAATAAAGCTCTATCTGTCACAGAAAAATGATAAAAATTTCATATGGGTACAGTGTTGCATGACCGCGCAATTGTCATTCAAAGTGTGACAGCGCTGAAAGCTGGAAATTGGCCTGGGCAGGAAGGGGGTATAAGTGCCCGGTAGGCAGGAAGGGGGTATAAGTGCCCGGTAGGCAGGAAGGGGGTAGAAGTGCCCGGTAGGCAGGAAGGGGGTAGAAGTGCCCTGTAGGCAGGAAGGGGGTATAAGTGCCCGGTAGGCAGGAAGGGGGTATAAGTGCCCTGTAGGCAGGAAGGGGGTTTAAGTGCCCGGTAGGCAGGAAGGGGGTAGAAGTGCCCGGTAGGCAGGAAGGGGGTAGAAGTGCCCTGTAGGCAGGAAGGGGGTATAAGTGCCCGGTAGGCAGGAAGGGGGTAGAAGTGCCCTGTAGGCAGGAAGGGGGTATAAGTGCCCGGTAGGCAGGAAGGGGGTATAAGTGCCCGGTAGGCGAGGGGTTAAGTTAACTGCAGGTCAAAGGCACCTGTTAATGAAGTCCACATGATCCCAGAACTGTCCCAAACTGATGCCATAGACAAAGCCAACAAATCTGGAATTTATTGCCACAAAATATCCCCAGTCTTCCAGGTTGAATGGAAGTTCAACAGAACCTGGAAGACTGGGAACACCACAGTGCCTTTCATTTATAGAGCAGAGGGCTGCTCTGAAGTCATCCCATCTCAGTATATGCTACGTGGGCTCAAATAGAGCATATCATGAAAAGAATCCGTGTGTCTGGAACCTATGGAGCCCTTCTGTAGCTGGTCAAGAAGAGACAGCGATTACCTTCATTGTATGCTATACGTGAACCCAAGTTTTTATTTCTCAGTCTTCCACTTTTTTTTTCACCTGGTGATTTTGCCAGGGTGACAACGTTCTTTCATCGTACTGTGTCTATGGAGGAGCAGCATAGTCACCCTAGGCTGATATCCCAACTCAGACTACAAACACCTTCTCTACTCCTAATCTCCATAACATAGAAATAGGTGTTCTGTAGTCTACAGAAGATAGTTTGGAAGGCTGATAACATTGAGATTTCAGTTACACAGACACTGAGTATCTGGCAGTATCTGACAGAATCAACACATATTGAAATGTTAGAAGCTCTGGATGTGTCTTTGTGTCACTATGAGGCAGTGCCTGAGTTTCCAAATGGTCAGACCGCCCCTGTTTGGGGGTGCTGAAGCAGGCTTGGTAGCCCTGTAGAGGATTATGGAGGTAACTGGTAGCAAGTGTTGGGGGTTGGGGTCTCTGTTGGAGGATGTGGGTCTCACCAGGAGCCTGGCAAACTTTCCAGTGGAACTGTGGTAGACTGGAGAGTACTGCAGAGACTAAGAGGTACTTTGGGGCACGTCTGGATGTTTGTGGCACTATGGGGGACTGGAGGCTCTAGAGCAGCGGTTCTCAACCTGTGGGTCGCGACCCCTTTGGGGGTCGAACAACCCTTTCACAGGGGTCTCCTAAGACCATCGGAAAACACATATTTCCAATGGTATTAGGAACCGAGACACCGCTCCTCTATCAGTCTCCAGGTGGGTCCGCCAACATGCAGATACGCCCACATTTCCCTGGACCGCGATGTGTGGGCGGGATGACATGCCGCCCGTCATCTGGCCACATCCCCGGGATCACTCAACAGCTCCGCCTCCTTGCCAGTGATTGGCCGCCGGAACTGTAGCTCAGGAGAGGCACACAGGCGGCCAATCACCGGTGAGGAGGAACAGCCAAGCAGCAGCGCGAAGATCAAAGATCGAGCGAGGGAGCGGCCGGAGAAGGAAGACAGCTGACAGGTAAGTGTCTGTAGCAGATGGTGCTGCTGCAGCCAGGTATGCTGGCTGTAGATGGGAGAGGGAGGGAGCGAGCCCAGGCTGGAGCAGGAGTCAGCAAGGTAAGTATCATTGGTGTCAGTGGGAGGAATAGTGCCCCATCATTGGTGTCACTAATACCAATGATGGGGCACTAATCCTCCCACTGACACCAATGATGGGGCACTATTTCCCCCCCCCCCACTGACACCAACAATGGGGAACTATTCCTCCCCCCACTGACACCAACGATGGGGCACTATTCCTCCCCCCACTGACACCAACGATGGGGCACTATTCCTCCCCCCACTGACACCAACGATAGGGCGCTATCCCCCCCATTGACACCAATGATGGGGCACAATTCCCCCCCACACTAGTATCAATGATGGGGCACTATTCCCCCCCCCCACTGACACCAATGATGGGGCACTATTCCTCCCACACTGACACCAATGATGGGGCACTATTCCTCCCACTGACACCAATGATGGGGCACTATTCCTCCCACTGATACCAATGATGGGGTACTATTCCTCCCACTGATACCAATGATGGGGCACTATTCCTCCCACTGATACCAATGATGGGGCACTATTCCTCCCACTGACACCAATGATGGGGCACTATTCCTCCCACTGACACCAATGATGGGGCACTATTCCTCCCACTGATACCAATGATGGGGCACTATTCCTCCCACTGATACCAATGATTGGACACTATTCCTCCCACTGACACCAATGATGGGGCACTATTCCTCCCACACTGACACCAATGATGGGGCACTATTCCTCCCACTGACACCAATGATGGGGCACTATTCCTCCCACTGATACCAATGATGGGGTACTATTCCTCCCACTGATACCAATGATGGGGCACTATTCCTCCCACTGATACCAATGATAGGGCACTATTCCTCCCACTGACACCAATGATGGGGCACTATTCCTCCCACTGACACCAATGATGGGGCACTATTCCTCCCACTGATACCAATGATGGGGCACTATTCCTCCCACTGATACCAATGATTGGACACTATTCCTCCCACTGACACCAATGATGGGGCACTATTCCTCCCACTGACACCAATGATGGGGCACTATTCCTCCCACTGATACCAATGATGGGGTACTATTCCTCCCACTGATACCAATGATGGGGCACTATTCTTCCCACTGATACCAATGATGGGGCACTATTTCTCCCACTGATACCAATGATGGGGCACTATTCCTCCCACTGACACCAATGATGGGGCACTATTCCTCCCACTGACACCAATGATGGGGCACTATTCCTCCCACTGATACCAATGATGGGGCACTATTCCTCCCACTGATACCAATAATGGGGCACTATTTCTCCCACTGATACCAATGATGGGGCACTATTCCTCCCACTGACACCAATGATGGGGCACTATTCCTCCCACTGACACCAATGATGGGGCACTATTCCTCCCACTGATACCAATGATGGGGCACTATTCCTCCCACTGATACCAATGATTGGACACTATTCCTCCCACTGACACCAATGATGGGGCACTATTCCTCCCACTGACACCAATGATGGGGCACTATTCCTCCCACTGATACCAACGATGGGACACTATTCCTCCCACTGACATCAGTGGTGTGGCACTACTCCTCCCACTGACACCAATGATGTGGCACTATTCCTCCCACTGACACCAATGATGGGGCACTATTCCTCCCACACTGACACCAATGATGGGGCACTATTCCTCCCACTGACACCAATGATGGGGCACTATTCCTCCCACTGACACCAATGATGGGGCACTATTCCTCCCACTGACACCAATGATGGGGCACTATTCCTCCCACTGACACCAATGATGGGGCACTATTCCTCCCACTGATACCAATGATGGGGCACTATTCCTCCCACTGATACCAATGATTGGACACTATTCCTCCCACTGACACCAATGATGGGGCACTATTCCTCCCACTGACACCAATGATGGGGCACTATTCCTCCCACTGATACCAACAATGGGACACTATTCCTCCCACTGACATCAGTGGTGTGGCACTACTCCTCCCACTGACACCAATGATGTGGCACTATTCCTCCCACTGACACCAATGATGGGGCACTATTCCTCCCACACTGACACCAATGATGGGGCACTATTCCTCCCACACTGACACCAATGATGGGGCACTATTCCTCCCACTGACACCAATGATGGGGCACTATTCCTCCCACTGACACCAATGATGGGGCACTATTCCTCCCACTGGCACCAATGATGGGGCACTATTCCTCCCACTGACACCAATGATGGGGCACTATTCCTCCCACTGATACCAATGATTAGACACTATTCCTCCCACTGACACCAATGATGGGGCACTATTCCTCCCACTGACACCAATGATGGGGCACTATTCCTCCCACTGATACCAACAATGGGACACTATTCCTCCCACTGACATCAGTGGTGTGGCACTACTCCTCCCACTGACACCAATGATGTGGCACTATTCCTCCCACTGACACCAATGATGGGGCACTATTCCTCCCACACTGACACCAATGATGGGGCACTATTCCTCCCACTGACACCAATGATGGGGCACTATTCCTCCCACTGACACCAATGATGGGGCACTATTCCTCCCACTGGCACCAATGATGGGGCACTATTCCTCCCACTGACACCAATGATGGGGCACTATTCCTCCCACTGATACCAATGATGGGGCACTATTCCTCCCACTGATACCAATGATTGGACACTATTCCTCCCACTGACACCAATGATGGGGCACTATTCCTCCCACTGACACCAATGATGTGGCACTACTCCTCTCACTGACACCAATGATGTGGCACTATTCCTCCCACTGATACCAATGATTGGACACTATTCCTCCCACTGACACCAATGATGGGGCACTATTCCTCCCACACTGACACCAATGATGGGGCACTATTCCTCCCACTGACACCAATGATGGGGCACTATTCCTCCCACTGACACCAATGATGGGGCACTATTCCTCCCACTGACACCAATGATGGGGCACTATTCCTCCCACTGACACCAATGATGGGGCACTATTCCTCCCACTGATACCAATGATGGGGCACTATTCCTCCCACTGACACCAATGATGGGGCACTATTCCTCCCACTGATACCAACGATGGGACACTATTCCTCCCACTGACATCAGTGGTGTGGCACTACTCCTCTCACTGACACCAATGATGTGGCACTATTCCTCCCACTGATACCAATGATTGGACACTATTCCTCCCACTGACACCAATGATGGGGCACTATTCCTCCCACTGATACCAACGATGGGACACTATTCCTCCCACTGACATCAGTGGTGTGGCACTACTCCTCCCACTGACACCAATGATGTGGCACTATTCCTCCCACTGACACCAATGATGGGGCACTATTCCTCCCACACTGACACCAATGATGGGGCACTATTCCTCCCACTGACACCAATGATGGGGCACTATTCCTCCCACTGACACCAATGATGGGGCACTATTCCTCCCACTGACACCAATGATGGGGCACTATTCCTCCCACTGACACCAATGATGGGGCACTATTCCTCCCACTGATACCAATGATGGGGCACTATTCCTCCCACTGATACCAATGATTGGACACTATTCCTCCCACTGACACCAATGATGGGGCACTATTCCTCCCACTGACACCAATGATGGGGCACTATTCCTCCCACTGACACCAATGATGGGGTACTATTCCTCCCACTGACATCAGTGGTGTGGCACTACTCCTCTCACTGACACCAATGATGTGGCACTACTCCTCCCACTGCAAAATTACAGTTATGAAGTAGCAACAAAAATAATTTTATGGTTGGGGTTCACCACAACATGAGGAACTGTATTAAAGGGTTGCGGCATTAGGAAGGTTGAGAACCACTGTTCTAGAGGCACAAGCATTGCAGGGGGCTCTAGGTGCTGTGGGTGTTTGAGGGGCATGGTGGACTACTATGGGAGCTGGAAGGTACTGTGGGAGGTTAAGGGATTTGCAGGTGATTAGTGGGCCAGGAGGAGGGAGGCCATGATCAGGCAGTGGCTGAGAACTACTGGTGTAAGGCACAGCAACAGGTAAATATTACTTGGGAGATGCTTCTTTTTTGCTTGGTCATGCAATACATGTGCAATAAATGAACAAGGTTGATAGTCAACAGTTAATTGCTAAAGCCCTAATTCATAAAAAAAAACAAAAAACAACATTATTAAAATGATTCTAAAGGCTTTATTTTTCTTAACCTCCCTGGCGGTATGATTATTTCAGATTTTTGGTGCTGAAAGCGGTACCATTATTTTGCATGGAAATATGTATTTTTTTTATTGTAGGCCTGTAATTTTTAGGAATAACTCACTGAAATCTGTCCGAACAAGAGTCTAGTAAACATCCCGGGTATGATAAAACATGAAACACGAAATCATAAATTATAATTTAATAAATAATCATAAAAAATAATAATATAATAATAATAAATTTAATTCAATAATATAATCAAACCAAAAACACTGAAATGTGAAATAGAGCGCCAAGTTCGCACATCACTGAGCAAAGTCGCAAAATCGTTTTCAGTGTCTGATGAGGAATTTCCCCCACGAATCATTATCACTCAATTCTGCAAGTGGTTCTGATTTACTATCGCTGTTCTCTAGCCGGTCTAAAACCGCTTTTGACCTAAAGGGACGCTTTTTGGACGCCATGGACGTTTCTCAGTTTCCAGGCAGAAAGAACAGTAAAAATGCAGGCAGGGCGCCGGACAAAGCACTCGAGACAAAATGTATGTGAAATGTTTTGAAACAGTAATGTTTTACTATGTAATAATCATTTTTCAAAAAATGACATTTTTAAAAAAATGTCAAATTTGCCGCCGTCCCGACGTCACAGGGACCGGAACACAGAAGCCGGATGCCGGCATCGGCCGGAGGAGATGGCCGGGGACGCTGCAGGGAACACATCGCAGGAGCGAAGGACAAGGTAAGCTCTGCAGGGACTCCCTATGCAGCACCGCATGGTTAGCCCGAGTGTAGCTCGGGGTTACCGCTTTTGGTACTGAAACTTTACCCCGAGCTACACTCGGGAATACCGCTAGGGAGGTTAAACAACAATCATATCTATACTTACCTGCTGTGTAAAGTGCTTTTGCACAGAAGAGCCAGGATCCTCCTCTTCTTGGGTCCCCGTCAGCGCTCCTGGCCCCTCCCTCCTGTTGGGTGCCCCCACAGCAAACAGCTGTGGGTGCACCCGGTGCTATGTGTATCCATTCACACACAGAGCGGTGTTTCGGCCCCGCCCCCCTGCTCATTGAGCCACTGGCTATGACTGCCAGCAGTGGGAGCCAACGGCTCCCACTTCTGTCTCAGCCAATGAGGAGAGGGAATCCCGAGACTCCAGTGCACATCGCTGGATCGAGAGAGGGCTTAGGTGAGTATTAGGGGGACTGGGGGGGATCCTGCACAGAGAAGGTTTTTTACGTTCATGCATAGAATGCATGAAGATGAAAAACCTTCAGTCTTTACAACCACTTTAAATCAGAATGAAACTGTATCTGAGCACCACAAACTGAAAACGCGTTAATTCATTTTTAATACTCATCCATCCATCCATCCATATCTCCAGGCTTTATTTTGTTAAGAAAATATTTTGAAAAAAAACCCCTAGCATTTCTAGCTGTAGCCATCTTGACTAAGGGCAGATAATTCATGTAGAATTTACTGTACCTCCTGGAATCCATCTGCCCATAGCAGATTAGCATCAATAGGTTTATTTTCATTAACAAATATATTCAGTAATAAAGTTTTGTTCTAATGGTAAAATTAAAAAAATGGTATTCCTGGCAGGAATCCATGCCACCCTCCAGGTAGCCAACACGGATCATGTTGGAGATGATCTGACTAGGCTGGGTGTTGGTCAGGATGGATTCATTCAGACACTGCAGGAGGATAGGCATGTTGGCTACAAATAAAATTTAAAAAAAAGACATTTACTAAATTATTTCTAATATGAATGGTTCAAAGTTCTGTATGTAATGTGCTGTGAACTAACACTAGTGGAATTCTATAAATCACTAGGAGGTCATTAACAATTGCAGGTAATCTTAAAACGTTTAAGAACTTCTATGTACATTCTATTGGAGATGCAGTAATTTAGAAATTTTATATACAGGTGAAACTCGAAAAATTAGAATATTGTGCAAAAGTTCATTTATTTCAGTGCAGCAACTTAAAAGGTGAAACTAATATATGAGATAGACCCATTACATGCAAAGCAAGATAGTTCAAGCCGTGATTTGTCATCATTGTGATGATTATGGCTTACAACTCATGAAAACCCCAAATCCACAATCTCAGAAAATGAGAATATTGTGAAAAGGTGGAATATTCTAGGCTCAAAGTGTCCCACTCTAATCAGCTAATTAAGCCATTACACCTGCAAAGGGTTCCTGAGCCTTTAAATGGTCTCTCAGTCTGGTTCAGTAGGAATCACAATCATGGGAAAGACTGCTGACCTGACAGTTGTGCAGAAAACCATCATTGACACCCTCCATAAGGAGGGAAAGCCTCAACAGGGAATTGCAAAAGAAGTTGGATGTTCCCAAAGTGCTGTATCAAAGCACATTAATAGAAAGTTATGTGGAAGGGAAAAGTGTGGAAGAAAAAGGTGCACAAGCAGCAGGGATGACCGCAGCCTAGAGAGGATTGTCAGGAAAAGGCCATTCAAAAGTGTTGGGGACTTTCACAAGGAGTGGACTGAGGCTGGAGTCAGTGCCTCAAGAACCACCACACACAGATGGATCCTGGACATGGTCTTCAAATGTCGTATTCCTCTTGTCAAGCCGCTCCTGAACAACAAACAACATCAGAATCGTCTTACCTGGGCTAAAGAAAAACAGACCTGGTCTGTTGCTCAGTGGTCCAAAGTCCTCTTCTGATGAGAGCAACTTTTGCATCTCATTTGGAAACCAAGGACCTTGAGTATGGAGGAAGAATGGAGAGGCCCAAGGACCCACAGTATGGAGGAAGAATGGAGAGGCCCAAGGACCCCGAGTATGGAGGAAGAATGGAGAGGCACAAGGACCCCGAGTATGGAGGAAGAATGGAGAGGCCCAAGGACCCAGAGTATGGAGGAAGAATGGAGAGGCCCAAGGACCCCGAGTATGGAGGAAGAATGGAGAGGCCCAAGGACCCCGAGTATGGAGGAAGAATGGAGAGGCACACACTGCAAGATGCTTGAAGCTCCAAAACGCGTCACCACTCCATGCTCACGTCACTTCCGGTCCATGGACAGCGTGCATTCCAACATGCGCTCAAGCGGTCTGGATTGAGCTGCGGCCATCTTTAACACCTCTTCTCAAGCTCCCCCTGCAGCTGCTGGCTGGCACAGTGGCGCCATCTCTTAGAGGACAGAGCCCTGCTATTGATGGATTACACTAGAGCCTGTTCATACTACCACATTGTAAGTGTTTTTAACCACTTTTATTAAAAGTTGACCTTGGAATACAGCACTTAGAAGCGCCTTCCTGTTTCATCTTCTACAAAACAATTATTGTATCTGGCAAGATTGTAGACTCCTTAAAACCAGTTTTACAATTATTATTATACTGTACTTCCAAAATTATCTACCGTATTTTTTGCTCCATAAGACGCACCTAGGTTTTAGAGGCAGAAAACAGGAAAAAAAAATTCTGAACTAATGGACTGCAGACACAGTACAGGAGATGACCAGAGACTGCGGACATAGTAGAAGAGATGACCAGAGACTGCGGACAGCACAGGAGATGACCAGAGACTGCGGACAGTACAGGAGATGACCAGAGACTGCAGACACAGTACAGGAGATGACCAGAGACTGCAGACACAGTACAGGAGATGACCAGAGACTGCGGACATAGTAGAAGAGATGACCAGAGACTGCGGACAGCACAGGGATGACCAGAGACTGCGGACACAGTACAGGAGATGACCAGAGACTGCAGACATAGTACAGGAGATGACCAGAGACTGCGGACACAGTACAGGAGATGACCAGAGACTGCGGACACAGTACAGGAGATGACCAGAGACTGCGGACACAGTACAGGAGATGACCAGAGACTGCGGACACAGTACAGGAGATGACCAGAGACTGCGGACACAGTACAGGAGATGACCAGAGACTGCGGACACAGTACAGGAGATGACCAGAGACTGCAGACACAGTACAGGAGATGACCAGAGACTGCGGACACAGTACAGGAGATGACCAGAGACTGCGGACACAGTACAGGGGATGACCAGAGACTGCGGACACAGTACAGGAAATGACCAGAGACTGCGGACAGTACAGGGATGACCAGAGACTGCAGACAGTACAGGAGATGACCAGAGACTGCGGACAGCACAGGGATGACCAGAGACTGCGGACAGCACAGGGATGACCAGAGACTGGGGACAGCACAGGGATGACCAGAGACTGCGGACAGCACAGGGATGACCAGAGACTGCGGACAGCACAGGGATAACCGGAGACTGCGGACAACACAGGGATGACCAGAGACTGCAGACAGCACAGGGATGACCAGAGACTGCGGACAGCACAGGAGATGACTGCTGACCTTTGAGGAGGGGGGTGAGCGGGTACCTGAAATTGACAGGTACCCGCTCTTACTTCCGCGGAGTTGTTCTTTGATCTTACCTGTTCCTCTATCCAGCCGCGCGCTGTCTTCCCGGCTTCTGTAGTGTGGGCGCTCAGCGGACAGCCGGATGCCCAGTGCGCATGAGCGAGAAGCACTTGTGCTTTGTGATTGGTCCGGCGGCTTCTGGGATCTGTCATGTGTCCCAGGTACCGCCTTACCATTCACAAAAAGCACCGCTTCTTGCGCATGCGCACTTGGCACCCGGCTGTCAAGCCGAGCGCCCACACTACAGAAGCCGGAAGACAGCGCGCCGCTGGATAGAGGAACTCTGCGGAAGTAAGAGCGGGTACCTGTCAAATTCAGGTACCCGCTCCCCACCTCCCCAAAGGTCAGCAGTCATCTCCATAAGGTCCCGCTGCAGAGCTGAGCGGCCGGCCCAGTATTCTGACACGGCAGCGCTGGAAATACCGGACCGGCCGCTCCATATTCGCTCCATAAGACGCCCTGACATTTTCCCCCCTTTTTTGGGGGGAAAAAAGTGCGTCTTATGGAGCGAAAAATACGGTAATTATAAAAAATAGTCTACTAACTAAGGAAAGTGGGAGGACCTACACCAACTATCCCTTATACCCTAATAGCAAAGCCAATGGCAGCTTTTTGAGAACATAGGAGGATACCTTAACCTCCCTGGCGGTATCCCAAGTGTAGCTTGGGGTAAACTTTCAGTACCAGAAGCGGTAACCCCGAGCTACACTCGGGAATACACTGCAGCGTTACTCTATGATTCCCTCCAGCAGTTACCTTGTCCTGCGCTCCCGCGATGTCCCCCCTGCAGCGTCCCCGGCCATCTCCTCTGGCCGATGCCGGTATCTGTCTTCCGGGTCGAGTGTCAGGACTTACAGGGGACGGAAACGGCGGGAAATGTAAAAATGTTAGGAAGCGACATTCACTAAATACACTAAAATCTGATAATATTCCATTCCTGTATCAAACCATTTCACATACATTTTGTCCCGAGTGCTTTGTCCGGCGCCCTGCCTGCATTTTTACTGTTCTTTCTGCCTGGAAACTGAGAAACGTCCATGGCGTCCAAAAAGCGTCACTTTAGGTCAAAAGCGGTTTTAGACCGGCTAGAGAACAGCGATAGTAAATCAGAACCACTTGCAGAATTGAGTGATAATGATTCGCGGGGGAAATTCCTCATCAGACACTGAAAACGATTTTGCGACTTTGCTCAGTGATGTGCGAACTTGGCGCTATATTTCACATTTCAGTGTTTTTGGTTTGATTATATTATTGAATTACATTTATTATTATTATATTATTATTTTTTATGATTATTTATTATATTATAATTTATGATTTCGTGTTTCAAATTTTATCATCCCCGGGATGTTTACTAGACTCTTTTTGGACAAATTTCAGTGAGTTATTCCTAAGAATTACAGGCCTACAATAAAAAACGACATATTTCCATGCACAAAAAGTACCGTTTTGAACACAGAAATATTGACATATTCATACCGCTAGGGAGGTTAAAGAGACCCCAAACAAAACTGTAATCTTAATATTGACATGTATTTCAATATTACCTGCAAGATGATACTATGCTTCAATGCTGTTTTCTTTCTACTTACTTCCACTGCTCAGAGTGTTGCCCCATCTGGAGATCAAGCAGGTGGTTCCGATGGAAGCACAACCAGTGGGCAGAGACACAGTCTTGACGTAGAAGACGAGGGTGGCAGGGGAGGCCAGCCTAATCAACAGGATATCATTGACAATGATTCTGGAGCAGGGGCGGACTGACCATTTGGAAACTCGGGCACTGCCCGAGGGCCCGGGGTTAGAAGGGGGCCCCATGAGATGCCCCTGGTACCTTTTTCATAGGCTTTTTTGAGTTTGGCCATGGACACAGGGGCCCCATGACCCCCTATTGCCAGGGGGCCCCATGAGTTGTCATTCCGCCCCTGTTCTGGAGTTATGCATAGCCGGCATGTCTGTTAACCTTGGCGAAGTGGAGGAACTGCCTGGTGCCCTCATTAACTGCAATGTTGTGCTCTCCCAGTCTGACCTGCATGCAGGGGCGGACTGACCATTTGGAAACTCGGGCACTGCCCGAGGGCCCGGGGTCAGTAGGGGGCCCCATGAGATGCCCCTGGTACCTTTTCCATAGGCTTTTTTGAGTTTGGCCAAGGACACAGGGGCCCCATGATCCCCTATTGCCCGGGGGTCCCATGAGTTGTCAGTCCGCCCCTGCCTGCATGCTGTTCTTTGGAGCACATTAATATTTTATATTATTAGTTAAACAGACACTCAGGTTTGTATCCACCATGAGAATTGCAATGGGAAATCCAGTCTGGCTAGGAAAGGTGTGCTGTGTGTACCTGAGATATTAGAAAGCTCAAGGGCTGTTACGGCAATGCTGTAATTGTTCTCAAAATAGGAGAGAACTACTTTCACGATGGCCTCACTCATATTTTGCAAATCTTTGGCAAGCTAGAGCTTGCTACTCTATAGTGAGACTTTGTGTGGTGGAAGATATGGCAAGATACTGTAAAACTAAGTTCATTGCAAGAAAATCTAAACAGATGTTATAATTCACTGCTTGGAAGGACTTATTTTGTGCAGCCAGATCTATGCAGACTAGACACGTGGTAAATTCAATGCTGTGAATAGGCTGCCCAATGTTTTTGATGCTGTAAGGGCAGTAAAGCTGATCATGCCCAGTTTGAAATGTAAACTGTAATGTGTACACAAAAAAGAAACACATCTGAGGAGATGGCCAAACTCAAAAGGATGTCACCCATTTGCCATTATTTATAGACCTATTCATGTCCACTTTACCATCCAACCACTTTCCATGATGTCATGTATGTCCTTGGAAGCCCCTAAGCTATTGTGTTTTGATACAGATATAAAAATGCAGCGCTGTATAGTATTTACAAGTGTATATGACAGTAGTAAACTGAAAATAGAAAATCACACAAGAGATATAGTCCTGTATTGGTGCTTGTTGTTTTTTCAGTGCAAATGATAGAAATGCACACTAACCAGAAGCGTATAGGTAATACGCAGATATATAATTATCCTGAAGATTCCCCTCTCTTTCTGGTCAGAATGTAGATTAGGAACTGGAAAATGCAAGGATGAAGCGCCCTCGTGTGGTGAAGATGAGATCCAGCAGGCCAGAAGTGTCCTTGCAGAGATGAATGGAACTGGTATAAGGATCACACTCAGCTCCATAGCCAGGACACCTCCCAGGTACTCTCTTTTTGAGGGCTACCCTTTCTTAATCCAAGAAAGGGGCAGCCCTCAAAAAAGAGAGTACATGGGAGGTGTCCTGGCTATGGAGCTGAGTGGACACAGGAGTCTTTCAACCTTTACAGCCCCGGTGTGATCCTTATACCAGTTCCAGAGAGGGGGAACATTTCATTCATGTCTGCAAGGACACTTCTGGCCTGCTGGATCTCATCTTCACCACACGAGGGCGCTTCATCCTTACATTTTCCAGTTACTAATCTACATTCTGACCAGAAAGAGAGGGGAATCTTCAGGATAATTATATATCTGCGTATTACCTATACGCTTCTGGTTAGTGCGCATTTCTATCATTTGCACTGGAAAAACAACAAGCACCAATACAGGACTATATCTCTTGTGTGATTTTCTATTTTCAGTTTACTACTGTCATATACACTTGTAAATACTATACAGCGCTGCATTTTTATATCTGTATTTATATTGGGACTTTATGTGCATTTTCCTTTAATGTTCAGCTGCTGACAGTTTGGAGCGCTCACTGTAGCATTTCTTTCTATATTGTGTTTTGATAGTTTGTTGGACTTCATTAATTCATCCTATTTAAAGCATATCTATGTTCAAAATGTAAAATCATTTTATTCATTTTGTCACTGAATTCCAATTATTTCTAGCCTACTCTTTTTAATCTGAATAATCTTGAAGTTTGTAAATCTACTTTGTGAAGATCCCCAAACACTGATTTCCTTAGATTTTGTGACATGGTACCAGGTCCCAGGTACCATGGGACATGTAATCCTTAGAAATGGTGGAGACACTGCAAAGCATGTCCAGGAAATTGCGGAAAGAGACAGCCAGCAGACAGGCAGAACTCACAACATGAAAGGAGATTTATATAGGATCTTACATTGGATTGAGAAAAACAACTATTGTTTTTATTGCTATATAGTTACATAGTTACATAGTTAGTGTGGCTGAAAAAAGACAAAAGTCCATCCAGTTCAACCATAGGAAAAAAAAAGTTATAATCCTACACCCACAGTTGATCCAGAGGAAGGCAAAAAAACCCAACAAAGCATGATCCAATTTGCGCCTGCAGGGGAAAAAATTCCTTCCTGACCCCCGAGAGGCAATCTGATATTCCCTGGATCAACTTTACCTGTAAATGTTATATCCAGTTATATTCTGTGTATCCAAGAAATAATCCAGGACTTTTTTGAAGCAATCCACTGAGCTGGCCACAACCAACTCTTAAGGGAGTCTATTCCACATTCTCACAGCTCTCACTGTGAAGAAACCTTTCCATGTTTGGAGATTACATTTTTTTTCCTCCAGACAATTGCTAAATTGTTATTATATGGTTGATGTTATAAAATAAATATGTATGCTCTGACTATAGATGTCCTTTAACTAACTAATTTCCTCATAGGAAATGAGTGAATGCCAGATATCACTTTGGATTTTACAGGAGCAAGAAAAAAGGAGCCTGTAAACTAAGGCAGTGTCTTTGGTGGACATGAGGCAAGGATTTTTTTTTTAATGAAATAATCTGGGTTCCATTTATCATCCGGTTAACACCTCTCTCCTAGTCTCCTGCAACCACCTAAAAGTTGTTGTATTGATGCCTTTTAGCAAGACAATAATATCCATCAGTGTAGTCAAGAAGAAGGAGAATGCTTTGCTGCTTTTAGAAATCTGGATTTCCATTGCAAACAGATGAGGTGACAGCAGGGGCGGACTAACCATTTGGAAACTTGGGCACTGCCCGAGGGCGCGGGGTTAGTAGGGGGCCCCATGAGATGCCCCTGGTACCTTTTTCATAGGCTTTTTTGAGTTTGGGCAAGGACAGAGGGGCCCAATGATCCCCTATTGCCCGGGGGCCCCATGAGTTGTCAGTCCGCCCCTGGGTGACAGACATATTAACTATGCATCCTGAAAGTCCCATCTCTATTGATTATAGACATATTAACTGTAATATATAAAGTGCAGCGCTAGACACCATATTAAAAAAAAATACAGAATATGTGGCGAGCGCTGAGTATTAAGAGCTGCTAGCACAGAAGGGCAAAGGCAACAAAACCCACAAGAACTGATACAAATAGAAGTGCAGTGCTAAACATTAAATATCGTCATAAAGTGTTATGGTGAAAAATGTGAACACCTAATTACAATGAACCATGTGACAAAGTATTAATGTATGCAAGTGTATGATCCAAACGCACACGTTCCTGCGTTAAAAATGTCTGTGTGTATATGTGGGTGCTGCAGTGACCGTCGGCTGGAACCGAACAAAATCAGCAAGAAAAAAATGTCACCAGCACACCGAGGATCACCAATATGGGTCCAAAGGTTTTAATAAACCATCACATAGTTACAGCAAGGCAACGTTGTGACATGCCTGATGAAGGGGTCCTGCGAGACTCCGAAACGTTGCCTTGCTGTAACTTTGTGATGGTTTATTAAAACCTTTGGACCCATATTGGTGATCCTCGGTGTGCTGGTGACATTTTTTTCTTTCTTAAAGTATTAATGTATTACACATATAACCATTCAGATTTCAGAGTACGAAAAAATGTCCGCGGTACTACAAATCACAGCAATACCAAGGTGACTGGTAAAATAGTGCTCATCATTCAGTGAAGGAATCTGTGGTACTCCAAGGTACAGCAATGGCAGTGTGAGATGTTCAAAATGGTGCTCATAATCCAGTGTGGGAATCCACCACCTCTTATGGATATGCACTCACCAGATGCTACTGGTATTTTAAGCTGATCACATAGATCACAGGGGTCGCCTAAGACCATCGGGAAAACACATATTTCCAATGTGTAAAGAGCAGCTACTGTGTAGAAAGCAGCTACTGTGTTGAAAGCAGCTACTGTGTTGAAAGCAGCAGTATTGGAGGTAAAACGACACTCATGAATTATAATTACTGGGTAAATAATTTTATGGTTGGGGGTCACCACAACATGAGGAACTGTATTAAAGGGTTGCGGCATTAGGAAGGTTGAGAACCACTGATCTAGAGTGTCACTCTCTCTGCAGTCCTGCTGGATAAGCGGGTCATTCTCTTCTATTATTGTTTGAAGCACATCCATTATTATGGACATTTCTTGAAGTGGACATTCATTTGATTATGGTGGACTGTCTCTATTTTGAATATGGTGTAGCGCTGCACTTTTTATATCATGTTTATTGGGGTTTAGCATCTTATAGTTGTGCTAGCTGCTTTTGTTTTTGTTTTATCATCTTATCTAAGCGCAGAATCACATTGGGTTTGAATTTGATTTTGAGAGACATATTAACTGACTCTCTTAAACTACTCTCCAAAATACCAAACAGGTTTTAGTATGTATTTGGACTACAAAGGTTTTTCTGCCTGCAAACATTTAACCCCTTTTATAACATACAATAGGGTCACTTGGGCATGGCCCTGGAAAGAATTCAGGCAACCCATGTAAAATCTCTAGTATAGGGGTCAGCAACCTACAATACTCCCACCCACTCAGGCACGTGATATCTTTTCCAGTGGCGGCTGGAAGCACTACTGTCATAGACAAAATTGACCATGGCCTACCCTGGTCTAAGATGTTAAGGTACATGCAGTTGGCTCTGAGGAAGTGGTTCTGCCTCGAAACGCGTCAACCATTTGGAGGCCTACAGTCCCTCAACAGCCACCACCTAGGGAGATTGGACCATGCTGTCTTTTTTCAGATGTGCGTTTGATTTTATTCTTTTGTAAGTATACTACTTTTTATTCAATAAATCTCATTTTTAGAAGGTAATGCAGTAGGCCCGTGTGCCCTCTGTTTGTTTCTTTGCACACGTTAAGGTACATGCATTGGAGCTGATCTGAGGTGTGAAGTTGCAGGAATTGCAGCTGATCTGAGGTGTGAAGGTACTGGAACTGGGGCTGATCTGTGGTGTGAAGGTCCAGGAATTGGGGTGATCTGAAATGTGAAGTTGCAGGAACTGGGGTGATCTGTGGTATGAAGGTTCAGGATTTGGGGTGATCTGAGATGTGAAGGTGCAGGAATTGAGGTAATCTGAGGTGTAAAAGTGTAGGAAATGGGGTGATCTGAGGTATGATGGTGCAAGAATTGGGGTGATCTGAGGTGTGAAGTTGCAGGAATTGCAGCTGATCTGAGGTGTGAAGGTACTGGAACTGGGGCTGATCTGCGGTGTGAAGGTCCAGGAATTGGGGTAATCTGAAATGTGAAGTTGCAGGAATTGGGGTGATATGTGGTATGAAGGTCCAGGATTTGGGGTGATCTGAGGTGTG
This sequence comes from Staurois parvus, assembly GCF_062004578.1. NCBI lineage: Eukaryota > Metazoa > Chordata > Amphibia > Anura > Ranidae > Staurois > Staurois parvus. Next base: position 1,491,278 of record NW_028318554.1, on the reverse strand, counting down.
AAGGTGCAGAAATTGAGGTAATCTGAGGTGTAAAAGTATAGGAAATGGGATGACCTGAGGTATGATGGTGCAAGAATTGGGGTGATCTGAGGTGTGAAGTTGCAGGAATTTCAGCTGATCTGAGGTGTGAAGGTACTGGAACTGATCTGCGGTGTGAGGTTCCAGGAATTGGGGTGATCTGAAATGTGAAGTTGCAGGAACTGGAGTGATCTGTGGTATGAATGTTCAGGATTTGGGGTGATCTGAGGTGTGAAGGTGCAGGAATTGAGGTAATCTGAGGTGTAAAAGTATAGTAAATGGGGTGATCTGAGGTATGATGGTGCAAGAATTGGGGTGATCTGAGGTGTGAAGTTGAAGGAATTGCAGCTGATCTGAGGTGTGAAGGTACTGGAACTGGGGCTAATCTGCGGTGTGAAAGTCCAGGAATTGGGGTAATCTGAAATGTGAAGTTGCAGGAACTGGAGTGATCTGTGGTATGAAGGTTCAGGATTTGGGGTGATCTGAGGTGTGAAGGTGCAGGAATTGAGGTAATTTGAGGTGTAAAAGTATAGGAAATGGGGTGACCTGAGGTATGATGGTGCAAGAATTGGGGTGATCTGAGGTGTGAAGTTGCAGGAATTGCAGCTGATCTGAGGTGTGAAGGTACTGGAACTGGGGCTGATCTGCAGTGTGAAGGTCCAGGAATTGGGGTGATCTGAAATGTGAAGTTGCAGGAATTGGGGTGATCTGTGGTATGAAGGTTCAGGATTTGGGGTGATCTGAGGTGTGAAGGTGCAGGAATTGAGGTAATCTGAGGTGTAAAAGTATAGGAAATGGGATGACCTGAGGTATGATGGTGCAAGAATTGGGGTGATCTGAGGTATGATGGTGCAAGAATTGGGGTGATCTGAGGTGTGAAGGTGCAGTAACTGGGGCTGATCATTTGTCATTAGCTGTACAACTATGAAAAATAAAAAAACAAATTATACAACCCCGGTATTCTATTCTTCCTGGGTACACCTGTTGTCTAATGCATATAAATTGGTGTTTATTCTGGGAAAGGTTGCTGACCTCTGGTCTAGTGTATATGTTCTTGCAGCGTATCGGGAACGTGTTCATAAACCTATTTTAAACTAATCAGCAAACAATTCAGAACCTTGGCTGAGTTATTAATCCGGCAAAACACACATCAGAGTACACTGAGCTCATGGACATGCTGCGGCCATTATATTGTTATTACACGTTATGTCAATAATCTTTAGATGATTAATTCTTTTAGCTGTAGCTCAGATTCAAAATTTAAGTAAGTGTAAAACTCAACAGAATGACATTTACTCTTCTAAAGTATTTTATATCAATTGCATCTTTTACTAAAATACTTGTTTTCATGCTTTCCATCCTTATAGAAAATTAGTGGAGGACAAATATTGCTTTGGGTTTTATGTGAGCAAGGAAAGTAGTCCAAGAACTCAGTAAGACACATTTCTTTTTGTAGACATGAGACCTGAAATGTTTTATATGAAATTATCTGGGTTCCATTTAGTATTGGGTTAATGCTTTATGAGTCTCCAGCAACCAACTGAAAGCCACTGGTGCCCTATAGCAAGGCAATGAAGTCCATCAGTGGAGTCAGTAAGAGGCAACCTGCTTTTGTAAAGCTGGAGTTTGACTTATACGGGTGACTTAGTTCTGAAAGTATTAGGAACCCGATTGTCTCCAGTTTAACCATCTTCTGGGTTTGACTGTCTCCAGAGTAGAGTCAATACTGATGATCCTCCGGTTTTGGAATGGGATGCCCAACTAGCTAATGTGATGGTCAAATGTCATAGTCCCACCCTCTTTGCTGCTGCCCATACAGTGCCCAGCATAAATTAGTACACCCCTTTTGAAAAGTAAGATTTCAATCAATGTCTCAATGAACACAGGAGAAATTTCCAAAATTCTGACAAAACTGAGTTTTATAGAACATTTGTTTAGCTCCAGGGGTGGACTGAAAACTCATGGGGCCCCCGGGCAATAGGGGATCATGGGGCCCCTGTGTCCTTGCCAAAACTCAAAAAAGCCAATGAAAAAGGTACCAGGGGCATCTCATGGGGCCCCCTACTGACCCCGGGTCCTCGGGCAGTGCCCGAGTTTCCAAATGGACAGTCCGCCCCTGTTTAGCTCATTTCATGAAAGTAAGGTTAATAATACAACTTAGATTACAAAATCTTCAGTTTTACTCAAATTAGTTCATGCAAAAATGAATCCACTCCACAACCAAAACTACTACATCTAGTCTTTTATATGACCTCCATGATTTGTAAGGACAGCACCAAGTCTCCTAGGCATGGAATGAACAAGTTGGCGACGTAGTGCAACATCTATCTCTTTCTATTCTTATTTTTGTGTCACAGGAAATAATCTCCCCAGTTTGGCTTTCTTCTTCTTTAGCTAACTGCAGTGAAATTGCATCAGAATATGCTCCTGTAAAGGTGTTAACTTCCGTGGATGGCCTGGACGACTCTGTGAGATGGTTGCAGATCCATCTTTGTTACATTTTTGTATCACTTTTGCTACAGTATTCTGACTGATAAGTAAAGCTTTGCTGATCTCCTTGTAGCCTTCACCTTTCTTGTGTAAATAAATGATTAGCTTTCTCAGGCCTTGTGACATTTCTCTTCCATGTGGTGCCATTGCTGGCAGCATAAAATGGGAGTGCTTTTCTTTGTTAAGTAAGTTTTATAATCACCTGTCTGCTGGACACCATTTTAAAGAATAATTAGATTCACCTGGAGTTGTATTCTTGTTAATTAGGATTTTGTTGTCTAAAATTTAGCTTTGCTCTTAAGACTTTCTTTGGGGTGTATTGTAATGAATTTGTTAATTTTGCAAATAAACAAATCTTGTTTGCAATCAATGGCCCATATTTGTGGCAATATTTTGTTGTACAGTGTCCATGACAGGCTGCGCCCGGCGGAATCTCTAGTGATCCACAGAACAGGATTCCCCAGGACGCGGAGTCTAAGTGTCAGGGCTCCCAGGTATGACCAGAGGTGTGTGACTGAAGCAGGGAAACGAAGACCTCAGATATGTTATAAACAATATAATTTATTAACACTAACAATACAAACATAAACGCAGTGCAATACTAAAACATAATACAGTGCAAACCAAACCAAACCACCCACAGATAACAGTACATACAAGCAAGCGTCGTCAGGCAGGCCGGGTCAATATCAATTGGGCAGGTAGGTACAGGGGGAGCAAGCGGAGAATGGTCGGGGTCACAGGCCAGGTTCAGCAGGTAGCAAGCAGCATAGTACAGAGGGTCAGGCAGAGGGATGGTCCGGGTCACAAGCCAGGGATCAGAACAGGTAGCAAGCAGCGTAGTACAGAGGGTCAGACAGAGGGATGGTCAGGGTCACAAGCCAGGGATCAGAGCAGGAGAAGTCAGCAAAGGAACAGAAACAGGATGCAGGACAGATACAGGGCCCAGGACAAACACAACACCAAGGCAGAGTCTGTGGGTCTGGCCATCCCTTAAATACCCCAGCATCATCAGTTACAGGTGTTAGCTGGCTGCAGAGTTGAGTCTCTGATTGCTGGGAACACCCGCTGGCCAGCCCTGGTACTGCAGATCAAAAGGCAGGTGAGTCCCACCATTGCTGGCCAGTCCATTCCTAACAGTACCCCCCCCTCAAGGAGCGGCCTCAGGACGCTCCAAACAGTCCTAGCTGGGCAAAATGTTCCACCGCCCGGGTCTGGCAACTGGCGGGATATCAAAGACTGGCACACCGGGCAGGACTCCGGGCAGCGGCACACCGGGCTGGACTCCGGGCAGAGGCACATCGGGCAGAGGCACACCGGGCAGAGGCACATCGGGCAGGACTCCGGGCAGAGGCACATCGGGCAGAGGCACATCGGGCAGGACTCCGGGCAGAGGCACATCGGGCAGGACTCCGGGCAGAGGCACACCGGGCAGGACTCCGGGCAGAGGCACACCGGGCAGAGGCACATCGGGCAGGACTCCGGGCAGAGGCACATCGGGCAGGATTCCGGGCAGAGGCACATCGGGCAGGACTCCGGGCAGAGGCACATCGGATTACCAGGCGAAGCGGCAGGCATCGGGGCCCCCGGGCGGGGCGACAGGCATCGTGCCCCCGGGCGGGGCGACAGGCATCGGGGCCCCCAGGAGGGGCGACAGGCATCGTGCCCCCGGGCGGGGCGACAGGCACCGGGCCCCCGGGCGGGGCGACAGGCACCGGGCCCCGGGGCGGGGCGACAGGCACCGGGCCCCCAGGAGGGGCGACAGGCATCGGGGCCCCCAGGAGGGGCGACAGGCATCGTGCCCCCAGGCGGGGCGACAGGCACCGGGCCCCCAGGCGGCGCGACAGGCACCGGGCCCCCAGGCGGGGCGACAGGCACCGGGCCCCCAGGCGGGGCGACAGGCACCGGGCCCCCAGGCGGGGCGACAGGCATCGGGGCCCCCAGGAGGGGCGACAGGCATCGGGGCCCCCAGGAGGGGCGACAGGCATCGGGGCCCCCAGGAGGGGCGACAGGCATCGGGGCCCCCAGGAGGGGCGACAGGCACCGTGCCCCCAGGCGGGGCGACAGGCACCGTGCCCCCAGGAGGGGCGACAGGCACCGTGCCCCCAGGCGGGGCGACAGGCACCGGGCCCCCAGGCGGGGCGACAGGTCTCGGGCCCTCAGGCGGAGCGGCGGGCGCCGGGCCCCCAAGCGGAGCGACAGGTCTCGGGCCCTCAGGCGGAGAGGCGGGCGCCGGACCCCCAAGCGGAGCGACAGGTCTCGGGCCCTCAGGCGGAGCGGCGGGCGCCGGACCCCCAAGCGGAGCGACAGGTCTCGGGCCCTCAGGCGGAGCGGCGGGCGCCGGACCCCCAAGCGGAGCGACAGGTCTCGGGCCCTCAGGCGGAGCGGCGGGCGCCGGACCCCCAGGAGGAGCGACAGGTCTCGGGCCCTCAGGCGGAGCGGCGGGCACCGGACCCCCAGATGGAGCGACAGGTCTCGGGCCCTCAGGCGGAGCGGCGGGCGCCGGACCCCCAGGAGGAGCGACAGGTCTCGGGCCCTCAAGCGGAGTGGCAGGTGCCGGACCCCCAGGCGGAGCGACAGGTCTCGGGCCCTCAGGCGGAGCGACAGGTCTCGGGCCCCCAGGCGGGGCGGCGGGCGCCGGATCCCCAGGCGGAGCGGCGGGCGCTGGACCCCCAAGCGGAGCAACAGGTCTCGGGCCCCCAGGCGGAGCGGCGGGCACCGAGTCACCAGGCACGACAGTGGGCTCCGAGTCAACTGGTATGACCGCAGGCACTGGGTCAGACATTGTATGGTCTGGCTGGACAGCGGGCATCGGGTCACCAGGCATCAGGTCATTTGGCTCGACAGCGGGCACCGCGTCATCTGGCAAGGCAGTGGGCTCCGAGTCAACTGGTATGACCGCGGGCACTGGGTCAGACATTGGATCGTCTGACCGGACAGCGGGCATCGGGTCACCAGGCATCAGGTCATTTGGCTCGACCGCGGGCACCGCGTCATCTGGCAAGGCAGTGGGCTCCGAGTCAACTGGTATGACCGCGGGCACTGGGTCAGACATTGGATCGTCTGACTGGACAGCGGGCATCGGGTCACCAGGCATCAAGTCATTTGGCTCGACAGCGAGCACCGCGTCATCTGGCAAGGCAGTGGGCTCCGAGTCAACTGGCATGACCGCGGGCACTGGGGCAGACATTGAATCGTCTGGCTGGACAGCGGGCATCGGGTCACCAGGCATCAGGTCATTTCGCTCGACAGCGGGCACCGCGTCATCTGGCAAGGCAGTGGTCTCCGAGTCAACAGGCCCGACAGTGGGCACCGGGTCATCAGGTACCGGATTGTCTGGCTCGACAGCGGGCATCGGGTCATCAGGTATGACAGCGGACACTAGGTCACCAGGCATCAGGTCATTTGGCTTGCCAGCGGGCACCGCGTCATCTGGCAAGGCAGTGGGCACCAAGTCACCAGGTACGACAGCGGGCTCTGAGTCAATTGGCACGACAGCGGGCACCGGATCAGGTACCGGATCATCTGGATCAACAGCGGGCATCGAGTCAACTGGCCTAATAGGATCGTCAGGCTGGATCAGTTCATCATGCTGGGTAGAGGCATTAGGCCGAGTAGAGGCTTCAGGCCGAGTAGAGGCATCAGGCCGAGTAGAGGCTTCAGGCCGAGTAGAGGCATCAGGCCGAGTAGAGGCATCAGGCCGCGTAGAGGCTTCAGGCCGAGTAGAGGCTTCAGGCCGAGTAGAGGCATCAGGCTGCGTACAGGCATCAGTCTGAACCACGGAAGGCAGGTTCACCGGTTTGGATACTGGCAGGATGGTATTGGTTGGAAAGAATTTTCGCTTTTTTCTGGTTTTAACTACTGGAGCACTGCAAGTAAACGCAGGTCTGCAAACGAATGGAGCAGCTGGAGACAGAGAAGAACTGGAGGATGGAACAGGAGAGGGAGCAGTTGCTACAGAGGGCTTTTTTACAGGGTTAAAGGCAGGATAGGTGCAGCGAGTGGGAACAGGGTACTGACATGCGGTAGATAGCCAAGTATACTGGGCTGTAACTGGAGGAGCTGGTGGGAATACAGGAGTAGAGTTAGAAGCAGGACTGGGTCTTTGTAAGCTGACTGAGGCTGGGTGCAACAAGTCTGTCCATGTCTGCAGTATGGGTTGAACAAAGCTGAGCTTACACAAAGCCTGTCTGGTCAATGACTGCACTGCGTTTATACAATCTCTTAGTGTCTGTGGTGAACATGTGGAATAACGCTCCAGAAAGTAACCCACATCATCCTCTAATAACCACACCAGGGACTCTACCTGGTCTGCACTAAATGGTGGCAAAAATTCATCCCTGCATTCGGGGGAACCAGATGAAACCAACTCTGCACAAACCTCAATCAATGGCTGCACCTCAGAGAACACTGTGCCCTGATCTACTAGAACATGAGCGAGCCGTATACATTCTAGCAATTCATCCCGGGTATACTCCTTCAGAGTTTGATAAGCATACTCCCTGTCATCAAACACTAGCAGATATAAATACTCAACCTCATCAAGATCCATCCTTCCCATCAACAAGCCAAGATGGCTTCCCTGTGCAGCCACTTCTGGTCAGGATTGGCCTTGGTGTAATGTCAGGGCTCCCAGGTATGACCAGAGGTGTGTGACTGAAGCAGGGAAACGCAGACCTCAGATATGTTATAAACAATATAATTTATTAACACTAACAGTACAAACATAAACGCAGTGCAATACTAAAACATAATACAGTGCAAACAAACCAAACCAAACCACCCACAGATAACAGTACATACAAGCAAGCGTCGTCAGGCAGGCCGGGTCAATATCAATTGGGCAGGTAGGTACAGGGGGAGCAAGCAGAGAATGGTCGGGGTCACAGGCCAGGTTCAGCAGGTAGCAAGCAGCATAGTACAGAGGGTCAGGCAGAGGGATGGTCCGGGTCACAAGCCAGGGATCAGAACAGGTAGCAAGCAGCGTAGTACAGAGGGTCAGACAGAGGGATGGTCAGGGTCACAAGCCAGGATCAGAGCAGGAGAAGTCAGCAAAGGACCAGAAACAGGATGCAGGACAGATACAGGGCCCAGGACAAACACAACACCAAGGCAGAGTCTGTGGGTCTGGCCATCCCTTAAATACCCCAGCATCATCAGTTACAGGTGTTAGCTGGCTGCAGAGTTGAGTCTCTGATTGCTGGGAACACCCGCTGGCCAGCCCTGGTACTGCAGATCAAAAGGCAGGTGAGTCCCACCATTGCTGGCCAGTCCATTCCTAACACTAAGTCCCAGTCTGCCTTTTCACCAGAGCCCCTGATGGTGGGGATGGACTTGGTGCGAGACTGAAACCAGGTCGCGACCCCTGAGTGCACCCAACTGTGGTAGAGGGGTAGCTGTGGAACGCATTTCATTGAATCTTCCTGTCAGTATATCTGCTGGCTCATACATCCCATTGGCAAGCAGATATACCGACAGGTCTGTAGAAGACCTGCATTGAACCAGCCATCTGCTGATGGCTGGTGCAATGCCTTACAGGCTCCTGCAACCAAAAGTAAGAAATGCTGATTGTTTTACCCGCAAAAAAATGTGCATTTATTATTTTTGGTCAAAAGGTAAACCTATTTTTCAACCAGCGCCTTACAGCAGAAATACTGCTACAAGGCGGCACAGGTACGCAAAATCACGTATATATACGTGATTTTGCAGTTCCAGGTAGGAGGACATGCGCGGCCTTAGCTGTCAATCACTGGGTCCGATGGGGGAGAGACCTGTATTTAAACAACACAGATCTCTCCCCTGTCAGCTCCTGCACACTGCTTTGTATGACTTTGTATGGCTCTGCATAGCACAGCCATACAAAGCTGTGTGCTTTCAGTGGAAAACACAGCACATAATATGAAACAGCACACAGTTAACCCTTTGATCGCCCCACATGTTAACCCCTTCCTGCCCAGTGCCATTAGTACAGTGTCCATACTTTCTATTAGCACTGATCACTGTATTGGTGTCACTGGGGATGTCAGTGACACCAAGTCAGTTCCCCCCTCAGTGTCAGAACGCAGTTCTGCTATAAGTCGTTGATCGCCTCCAATACTAGAAAAACAAAAAAATTCCAGTATCTATACCGCCATTTGTAAACGCTATAACGTTCATGTAAACCAATATATTTACAGGCATTGGGATTTTTTTTTAGCAGAGGCATGGAGCAGAATACATTTTGGCCTAAATTTATGACAAAACATGTTTAACCACTTGCCCTCCTGAGGATTTACCCCCCTTAATGACCACGCCTCTTTTTGCTACTCGGCGCTGCACTAATTCAACTGATAATTGCGCGGTCATGCAATGCTGCACCCAAACAAAATTTACGTCCTTTTTTTCACACAAATAGAGCTTTCTTTGATATTTTGATCATCTGTGCGCTTTTTATTTTTCACGCTATAAACAAAAAAAGGCCAAAAATTTTGAAGAAAAACAATATTTTTTAATTTCAGCTATAAAAAATATATAGTAAACTCAAAGTTGGTTATAAATTTAGGCCAAAATGTATTCTGCTCCATGTTTTTGGTAAAAAAAAATCCCAATAAGTGTATATTGATTGCTTTGTGTGGAAGTTATAGCGTCTACAAACTATGGTATAAATACTGTAATTTACACCATTTTTCTGCTATACAGCGCTGCGCTAGTTTAACGGACAATTGCGCGGTCATGCAATACGGTACATAAATGAAATTTACATCCTTTTTTTCCCCACAAATTGAGCTCTCTTTCGGTGGTATTTGATCGCCTGTGCGGTTTTTATTTTTTGCGCTATAAAAAAAAAGGCTGACAATTTTGAGGGAAAAAAAACAATATTTTGGACTTTTTGCTATAAAACATGTCCAGTAAAAAAAAAATGCAAAAATCTAATTTAGTCATAAATTTCTGCCAAAATGCATTCTGCGACATGTCTTTGCTAAAAAAACCCAATACATGTAAATTAATTGGTTTACATGAAAGTTATAGCGTTTACAAATGGCGGGAAAGATACTGGGATTTTTAGGGGTTTTTTTTATACTAATAATGGCGGCGATCAGCGAATTATGGCGGCGATCAGTGACTTATGGCGGGACTGCGGGACTGTGGCGGACATTCTGACATTGGGGGTACTGACTTGGGGTCACTGACATCCCCAAAAACACTAATACAGTGATCAGTGCAAAAAAAAAAAACACTGACACTGTACTAATGGCACTGGGGAGGAAGGGGTTAACTTTATTTTGTAGGGAAGGGTTATCTGTGTGAGGGGAGTGTTTTACTAGGGGGCGGAGTGTGTGCTGGACGGGACACCGCTGATCGAGAGAGAGAAACCCTTTTTTCTCGATCAGCTCGTCCTTGAGCTGACAAGGAAGTGACAGACATCACAGCTACTGCAGCTGTGCTCTCTGTCACTGTTTTCCGCCGATCGCTGGGAAACAGCTGGTAAGGACCGGCTGTGACCCGGCGACTGACATCCGCGGCGGTGATCGGCGGGACAGATAGGGCGGCGGCGCGCCTCGCGCGCTTCCCCTATCTGTTTACAAAACACACGTTTTAAAACGTGCTTTTGCCTGCCCGTGCCGCCCTGCCGCCGTATTTCTACAGTGGCAAGTGGTTAATAGCAAAAAGTTAAAAATATATTTTTTTCTCAAAATTGTCGTTGTTTTTTTGTTTATAGGGCATAAAATTAAAAGCACAGGGGCGATCAAATACCACCAAAAGAAAGCTCTATTTGTGGGAAAGAAAGGATGTAAATTTAATTTCATTGCATGACCGCGCAATTGTCAGTTAAAGTAACGCAGTGCCGTATCACAAAAGATGGCCCGGTCAGGAAGGGGGGTAAATCCTCTGGAGGGCAAGTGGTTAAATAGTACTTATAGGTCTCCTCCCCACCCCCACCATGTGATTGGACTGCACCCTTGTGCTACGGCACATTTGATTGGAGTATTGTACTGCTTCCCTTTACCCTTCTTTAAGCTCTGTTGTACAGGGACTGTAAGAGCCTGATACCAAGTTAAATTCAGCTACTTACATTGCTAGCAATTAAAAAAAATTAATTTTATAATGTACAGTATTAATGAATATAGAGATGCAAAAACTTGTGTCTTTTATTATGTATCTGTCCAGAGAAAGGGTCAAACAGAGGTGTACCTTTATTGGAAATGCAATAAAAAATTTTTTATTGCATTTCCAATAAAGGTACACCTCCATGTGAAGTTAGAATACCATCCATTCTCACAGCGCTGTTTGTTTTCTGGATATATGGATTCACTACACTAGTGCTTATACAGAGTCAGTGATTGGGATTTAGACTTTCTTACTAGATGGTTCTTTTTGCGCTTGATCCCTTGACTTATTTTAAAAAAGTCAGCCTTTTCTATGTTATGACAGAACTGTCATCTAAATTACTACACATTTAAATCAAAGACTGTAGTGACTATAGTAATAATGAAAAATAAAGAAAATATTATATTGATAAAGTAGTATACTTCAAAGTACCGTATTTTCTGGCGTATAAGATGACTTTTTAACCCATGAAAATCTTATGAAAAGTCGGGGGTCGTCTTATACGCTGGTATACAGCGAGCCAGTGTCAAGGCGGCAGTTTTTCGGGGGGCGGCGTGGTGCCGCCCCCCCCTTCCAAGAGACACTAAGTACAGGGGCGGGCAGGGGGCTGCTGTTTCTTACCTGGCTCCGGGTCCCGGTCCCACGACGATCCGGTCCAGGAAGCGCAGCTGCTCCTTTATTCTGTTCAGCCGCTCGATGTCCGCCCCCTCATCGGTGATTGGGCGCCAGAACTGTAGCTCAGGAAAGGCACACAGGCGGCCAATCACCGGCAAGGAGGCGGCGCCGAGCTGCTCAGCGAAAATCAAGTGAGAGAGCGGCCGGTAAGTGTGCAGCAGCACCATGCTGGAACACTATTGGCACTATTCCTCCCCCCCCACTGACACCAACGATGGGGCTCTATTCCTCCCCCACTGACACCAACGATGAGGCACTATTCCTCCTCCCCACTGACACCAATGATGGGGCACTATTCCTCCGCCCCCACTGACACCAACGATGGGGCACTATTCCTCCCCCCACTGACACCAATGATGGGGCACTATTCCTTCCCCCACTGACACCAATGATGGGGCACTATTCCTCCCACTGATACCAATGATGGGGCACTATTCCTTCCACTGACACTAATGATGGGACACTATTCCTCACACACTGACACCAATGATGGAACACTACTCCTTCCCCCACTGACACCAATGATGGGGCACTATTCCTTCCACTGATACCAATGATGGGGTACTATTCCTCCCACTGATACCAATGATGGGGCACTATTCCTCCCACTGACACTAATGATGGGACACTATTCCTCACACACTGACACTAATGATGGGGCACCATCATTGGTGTCAGTGGGAGGAATAGTGTCCCATCATTGTTATCAGTCTGAGGAATAGTGCCCCATCATTGGTGTCAGTGGGAGGAATAGTGCCCCATCATTGGTATCAGTGGGAGGAATAGTGCCCCATCATTGGTATCAGTGGGTGGAATAGTGCCCCATCATTGGTATCAGTGAGAGGAATAGTACCCCATCATTGGTATCAGTGGGTGGAATAGTGCCCCATCATTGGTATCAGTGGGAGGAATAGTGCCCCATCATTGGTATCAGTGGGAGGAATAGTGCCCCATCATTGGTGTCAGTGGGAGGAATAGTGCCCCATCATTGGTGTCAGTGGGAGGAATAGTGCCCCATCATTGGTATCAGTGGGAGGAATAGTGTCCCATCATTGGTATCAGTGGGAGGAATAGTGCCCCATCATTAGTGTCAGTGGGAGGAATAGTGCCCCATCATTGGTATCAGTGGGAGGAATAGTGCCCCATCATTGGTGTCAGTGGGAGGAATAGTGCCCCATCATTGGTATCAGTGGGAGGAATAGTGCCCCATCATTGGTATTAGTGGGAGGAATAGTGCCCCATCATTGGTATCAGTGGGAGGAATAGTGCCCCATCATTGGTATCAGTGGGAGGAATAGTGCCCCATCATTGGTGTCAGTGGGAGGAATAGTGCCCCATCATTGGTATCAGTGGGAGGAATAGTGTCCCATCATTGGTATCAGTGGGAGGAATAGTGCCCCATCATTGGTATCAGTGGGAGGAATAGTGCCCCATCATTAGTGTCAGTGGGAGGAATAGTGCCCCATCATTGGTATCAGTGGGAGGAATAGTGCCCCATCATTGGTGTCAGTGGGAGGAATAGTGCCCCATCATTGGTATCACTGGGAGGAATAGTGCCCCATCATTGGTATCAGTGGGAGGAATAGTGCCCCATCATTGGTATTAGTAGCAGGAATAGTGCCCCATCATTGGTGTCAGAGCGAGGAATCGTGCCCCATCATTGGTGTCAGAGCGAGGAATCGTGCCCCATCATTGGTGTCAGTGGGAGGAATAGCACCCCATCATTGGAATACCATACTGAAATAGCATACCATATTGAAATCAAATCTGATGTTTTTTAATTTTTATTTGGTGTGCGTTGGAAGAGGGGTAGTCTTATACGGCGAGTATAGCCCAAACCCTATATTTTAACAGGAAAAGTAGGGGGTCGTCTTATACGCCGGAAAATACGGTACATCAATATTGTATAACCATGAAAACAAAACTGTTGTCAAAATATTTTTGAGCATGCTGTATATGTAATTGTATCCTCTCCTACATAAGAGAGGAAATGTAAATCTGATTGTGTTTGGAAAAGAATTATAATATCATAGAATATTTTTTTCCTCAATTTTTCTACCACTGTAACAACTTTACTTGTCTTTTTAAGACCAATGTAACTATAATTCATGCAGGTATCCTGGGGCTGTGTAGAGTGAATAAAATGATATGTACATTTGATAAAATTTTCTTTCCATGACCAAAATAGTATCTCAAGGTTGCTGATAAATACGCCCACTCTGATCATATAGTGTAAATATTGTCTATACATTAACAGAAGTATACATGTACCGACCCAGATGGGTGGTGTGCAGCTAAACATATAAATACCCTTCTTACAGTAGGTCCAACAGGTCACTCACTGGTCACCTTACCATCATGAAACTCTTTCTGATCTGTGTGCTCCTCGGAGCAGCTGGTGGGTACTCTATACCTGTGCTCAGGGCTGTGGATTAGGGGGTACCACTGGTCCTCCTGTATGGGGCCCAGGCAGCAGGGTGAATTGGATGTGTGCAGGGAGGGTGATCGGCACAGCAGGGGGGAGCAATTACTAGAACTGATCCCCTGTATGGCTCTGCAACACCCTCCCAGTGCACCATACATTTCCCCATGCTGCCCAAGCCCCCCCAACCCTCGCAGTGCTGCCGACTTCCCTTTGGAAGCTGCAAGCACACAATAGGATCCTTCAGGATGGAGAGTGGGGTAAAGGTCCGGTGAATATGTCACATTTACCAGCCCCTTCCTTTCCTGAATGAACACAGTGGTGATCAGCACCGATCACTCACTGTGTTCATTCATAACTGAAGCCTAGTAACTGTGTTTATTTGGGGGGTCCTGTTATATTGGCCGTATGGGGCCCCTTCGTTTCTAACAGCAGCCCTGCCTGTGCTTGAAGGGAAAAATCCTTTTGTACACCAATATAGATGTTAACAAATGCACAAAGTACTTTCTATTTTGTAATTTTAATGGCCTTCATGGTTTTACTCCGAGTTTCTGAATGACACGAGTGTATTTTATTCCCAGCTGCCTTGGATGATGACAAGATCGTTGGAGGTTACACCTGTACCAAGAACTCCGTCAAGTACCAGGTATCTCTGAATGCTGGATATCACTTCTGTGGTGGATCCCTCCTCAACTCCTTGTGGGTGCTCTCCGCTGCTCACTGCTACATGTCGTAAGTAGAATTTTGATGATACTAGTATTTACCAGAATAGTTTGGAGTCATGATTTGGCTGGCTGCCGGGTTGGTTGGTTAGTATATTAACTGGTTGGTTGGCTGGTTGATTAGTTGGTTGATTAGTTGGCTGGCTGGCTGGTTGGTTGGTTGTTTGATTGGCTGGCTGACTTGTTGGTTGGATTATGGAGTGGTTGGATTGTGGAGGGGCTTACTAGTTGGTCTAATTTCTTGATTTACGTTACATGATTTGTTGGCTGGATGGTTGGTTTGTAGATTGGTTAGCTGGCTGGCTAGTCGGTTGGTTGTTTGGCTGGTTGGCTGGCTGGCTGACTGACTGGTTGGTTGCATTATGGAGGGGCTGACTAGACGGTCTCTTTTCGTGATTTACTTATTAATGAATTATTATAGGACTACTATAAAAAAAAAAAATACATTTTGATATCTCTTTTCATTTGGTAACAGTATGCATATCATTTGTATTTTGATTTTTTTATTGACACGAAGATCAAGGTGTCCTACAAAAGTGACACACTGGAACAAACTATTAAGCTGGCCACACATAGCTCAATTTTAATATTCAGCCAGTTGGCTGTACGAATAAAGACTGATTTTCTCATCCACATATTTGAGGTGGATGGGGAAATCCTTCCCCGCCATCAGAATATACTGATCAGCACTGCAGCTTATTGGCTGCATGCGCAGATCAAGTGAATATACACCAACAAGCCCATTCATGAAAAGTCGAGCGACTGGTTGCTAGAGCTTACTGCACATCATTAACTTCACGGATTAGTTGCTAGAGGTTACTGTACATCCTTACCACTCACTGATTGGTTGCTAGAGGTTAATGTGCATCATTACTGCTCACCCATTTGTTGCTAGTAGTTACTGCACATCCTTACCGCTCACTGATTGGCTGCTAGACATTACTGCACCTTATTACTGCTCACTGACTGGTTGCTAGAGGTTACTGTGCATCCTTACTGCTCACTGATTGGTTGCTAGAGGTTACTGCACATCATTACTGCTAGTTGACTGGTTGCTAGATAGATTATGCTGCAAACTTACACAGGAGTCCCCTTGCCAGAGTAGAAGTGTTGACTTGCATTGCAGCAGAATGTAACACGTGGCAGGAAAGATGGAGTTAATCAAGCCAGCCAGGATTATATTCATTCTGACAACACTGATAATGATCGTAACATGCAAAGAGATGAGTTATAGTCAAGGGCGGACTTACCATTTGGAAACTCGGGCACTGCCCGAGGGCTCGGGGTCAGTAGGGGGCCCCATGAGATGCCCCTGGTACCTTTTTCATAGGCTTTTTTGAGTTTGGGCAGGACACAGGGGCCCCATGATCCCCTATTGCACGGGGGCCCCATGAGTTGTCAGTCCGCCCCTGGTTATAGTTAAGGCTAAAGCAGTGAGAGAGTTCAGCTCAGCAAAGCAGATGAGCTCATTCAGGTTGTTAATTACGTCACATACCAACTGTCTGCTCATTCATGCCATCTTGATGATGTTATCCTCTTCTCACTGCGATCCTCCCTCGCTCCTCTGGCCCCTGCCACTGCTTGTCAGTGTGTCTCTCTGCTCTGCCAGCTCCACTGTCAGTTATGGACACTGCTGATTACTGCTTACACATTATGTGACAGGGAAAGATTGGTAGGATACAGGGCAGGGGTGTATTTAGGTTTTGTGCTGCCCTAGGCAACACAAAAATTTGCTCCCCCCCCCCCATGGAGAGACCCTGATACCAACCAACACCCCCCTCCCCCACAAAGAGTGCCTGACATTGACCAACAACACTCCAGCCCCTCCCACCCTAGAAGAGAGCCTTCCACTACCACCGCCCCCCATACACTGGCAACCCCCCCACCCTGGTGAGAGAGAAAACACTCACCTTCACAGCTGCGGACATCCCCGAGCACAAGAGTCAAGCTCTGCATACACCATCAAGCAGCCCGCAGCCTCTCTCAGATCCCACCTGGTCCCCATGCTGTGTGTGTCTCTTCTTCCATCCCTTCTGTAGGTGGGCAGCGCTGCCCCTCTGAAAGATGCCGCCCTAGGCAAATGCCTTGTTTGCTTAGTGGTAAATACGCCCCTGATGTAGGGTCCCATAGCAGCTGCCCCTCTTGTCCTGCCTTAAAGATGGCCCTGGATAGAACATAAATGTGTAATTGCAGCACATAGGCTTACCACTGTTAAATACAGACCTGAGACTGAATCACCATGCTCCCCTTATATTTTCAGGGGCAGGGGCGGACTGACAACTCATGGGGCCCCCGGGCAATAGGGGATCATGGGGCCGCTGTGTCCTTGCCCAAACTCAAAAAAGCCTATGAAAAAGGTACCAGGGGCATCCCATGGGGCCCCCTATTGACCCCGGGCCCGAGTTTCCAAATGGTCAGTCCGCCCCTGCTCAGGGGTTATAACTTTATGAAAAACTTGGTGACTCTTGAAAAATATATTTAAAAGAACTTCTTTTGGCCAGAGATCAGCTTTTAACCCTTTGAGGACCAAGGGACACAGATTTGGATCCCATAACTTCATTGCACTTATGTCTATCCAGGAGCATGCAGGTCAGACTGGGAGAGCACAACATCGCTTCCTCTGAGGGAACCGAGCAGTTCATCACCGCTTCTAGGATCATCAGAAATGCCGGCTACAACTCCAGAACCCTGGACAACGACATCATGTTGGTCAAGCTCGCCACTCCCGCCACCCTCAACGCCTACGTCGGTACCGTGGCTCTGCCCTCTGGCTGCGCTGCCGCCGGTACCAGCTGTCTGATCTCCGGATGGGGCAACACTCTGAGCAGCGGAAGTAAGTCAAGACAATTATATCATTGACCATTAATCCCCTAAGCCACTTGTGTAGTTAAAGTGTATCTATGTTTTTTCATGATGAAACAGGGAAGGATTTTGATTGCTGTCTGTGTCCCCACTTGAGATTTTTCTTTCTTTTTTTTGCCCTGGTGATCAATATCACTACCCTGAAAGTGAATTTACATGCAGAATTATGAGTTGTCACCAGAGAAGGAATATTGGGTAAATCATCCAATGGTCTGAGTAGGGATTTCCTCTCACTTTGAAGAGATGTCCTCTAATTTCCTGTTTCTGCAGGACAAGAAGCAAGAAAAAATCTCCCCAATTAGACACAGATGGCAAAAAAACGATAAAAAAAAAAAAGGCCAGGGGTTTTAACAATTCCATAATCTAAATTTATCCAAGAAATTGGTTAAACATAGTAAACAATTTTGGAAAAAAAAAAAAACCTTTATGCTTACTTCACACTAGCTTTGAAAGCAGTGGTGTATTTAGGTTTCGTGCTGCCCTAGGCAACACAAAAATCGGCTCCACCCCCCCCACCCCCCACAGAGAGAGACCCTGACACAGAGCAACACTCCAGCCCAACCCCTACCCGAGAGAGCCTTCCTCTATCACCGCCTCCCATACACTTGCAAACCCCCCCCACCCCGGCAAGCAGGGGCGGACTGACAACTCATGGGGCCCCCGGGCAATAGGGGATCATGGGGCCCCTGTGTCCTTACCCAAACTCAAAAAAGCCTATGAAAAAGGTACCAGGGGCATCTCATGGGGCCCCCTACTGACCCTGGGCCCTCGGGCAGTGCCCGAGTTTCCAAATGGTCAGTCCGCCCCTGCCGGCAAGAGAGAAGACACTGACCTTCACAGCTCTGGACATCCCCGAGAACAAGAGTCAGGCTCTGCATACACCATCAAGCAGCCCCCAGACTCTCTCAGATCCCACCTGGTCCTCATGCTGCATGTGTCCATTCTTCCATCCCTTCTTTCGGGAGGTGATGCTGCCCCCCTGAAAAATGCTGCCCTAGGCAAATGCCTTGTTTGCCTTGTGGTAAATACGCCTCTGTTTGAAAGTGTTTCTAAAGCTCCTCAAATGCCTATGAAAAATGATACTATGGGCAGCACACAATGCTGTTCACATTAGCTAAACATGAAACGTTAGCATCCCGTTGCTTCAAAATTGAAGCCTCATGTTGAGTCAGGAGCAGGGGCGGACTGACAACTCATGGGGCCCCCGGGCAATAGGGGATCATGGGGCCCCTGTGTCCTTGCCCAAACTCAAAAAAGCCTATGAAAAAGGTAACAGGGGCATCTCATGGGGCCCCCTACTGACCCCGGGCCCTAGAGCAGTGCCCAAGTTTCCAAATGGTCAGTCCGCCCCTGGTCAGGAGCAGTTGAAGCCTTTCATCGCCTCCCATTCAAGTCTATGGTGATGCTCCTCAAATGCCTGGCAGGCGTTTGTGGGGCATTTGTGAGGGGTTTCGGGGCGTTAACACCATTAGAATTTATTATAAGCATTTGTAGTGTGGATTTAATGCTTGGAAAATGCCTCAAAACCACTCATAGGGCATTTGGGGAACGCTTGTAGACTGCCCATACTAAAGCTCATTAATGCCTGTCTAATGCAGGCCATAGACGGGTCAAAAATTGGCCGATTTTCACACCGTTAGTGGGTTAATTGGTCGGCCATTTTTCGGGGTTTTGGCACATTTTTTTTATCGGTAAAGTTGGAAAAAAATTGGATGATTTTGCCGATCGGCCGATTTTCCCGGCAAAGATGGGCAAATCGGCGATCATTTTACCGATAAAAAATCTGTGCATGAGCCGTGACCTGCAAGAAGAAGAAAAAGAAGAAGAAGAAGAAGAAAAAGAAGAAGAATTACAGTCCGCTATTATATTTTATATGAAAAGTCTTGCGGTTGCAACAATGTATCTATTTGTATCCAAATAAAAACATCTGTATCCGAAATGGATACAAATAGATATAATGTTGCAACCGCAATACTTTTTCATGTCAAATATAATAGCGGAGCTCTCTGCAAGGGACAGAAGTAATTAAATGCCGGCCGTAGCGGGACAAAAATCGTCTGATTTTTTTTACCATTGGTGGTAATGTCGGCCGATCGAACGACCAATTTTTTGTTTTTTTCTATTAAAAAATGGCCGGTTTTTGACACGTCTATGGCCTGCATTAGGCTATGGGGGCGTTTTTGAAGAATTAGAAATTTAGTCAAGTGTAAACAAGCCCTTAGGAGGATTTGTGGGCTTGCTAGGTATGATCACACCAAGGTCAGCTGGCTCACAGTTATTTAAGACCTTTGCCTAAACCTGTTGATTAGCAGCTGCTTAGAGGCTTCATCTATCTTTGCTTTACTTTCTAGTATAATCAACATTTCCTTTCTGCCATTTATTTTGATTATATTTATTTTGTCTCTTTTTTTCCTTTAGCCAACTACCCTGACCTCCTGCAGTGTCTGAATGCTCCCGTTCTGACCACTGCCCAGTGTAACAGTGCTTACCCTGGTGAGATCACTGGCAACATGATCTGCGTTGGATACATGGCAGGTGGACAGGATTCTTGCCAGGTAACTCATCTCATATTTTTATATTCAACTCATTTTTATTAAATTTTAGAAGTAACGAGGCAAGCAAGGAACATGGATAACAATAGGTTCACAGTTGTACAAAGGCAAACAGTTGTAAAAATAGACATTACGGAAATATATTTGAACAGTACTGCAGGAACCATGGGAGGGCGGAGAGGATGGGGGAGGGAGGAGGTAAGAGGAATGATTAAAGCAGAGCTCCACCCAAAAGGGGAAGATCCGCTTTAAGAACTGCTCCCCCGCTCCCCATTAAGGATTGGCACCTTTGGCGGTGGGGAGCGGGTACCCGAATTTGACAGGTCCCGCTTCCGGTCCGATCACCTAGGCAATCAGAAGTGGAAAGTGTCCTCCCTCCCTGTAGTCTTTTGGGACATGTGACAGGTCCCAGAAGACTACAGGACCATTCATGAAGCGCAGCGCTTCTTGCACATGCTCAGTGGGTACCCGGTTGTGAAGCCACAAGCTATCACATCCAAGTGCCCACAATGAAGATGCCGGCCTCCTGGAATACAGGACAGAAGGTGAAACGGGCTACGGGGGACACACCGTGGGACCGAGGGACAGGTAAGTGGCTGTTTTTTTAAAGTCAGCAGCTACAGTTTTTGTAGCTGCTGACTTTTATTTTTTTACAGGGTGAGTGGAACTCCCCTTTAACTGTTGTAACCTATAGCTTAATAACAACACCAGTCAGGGTAGAAAAAAAAGCACAGCAAGCAGAATTGTTAAATGTACTCCAAAAGGTAGGTGCTATCAAACTTGAACTGTGAATTTGGGATTAAGTGACCATAAGTGCCAGGATTTATAGGATTTGGGGTACGAAAGATGGGAGATGGAGAATCTCCTTTCCATATCGCATTGGGAATTTAGATTAGCAATCACTCTAGTTACATCTCATATTTTTCATGTTCATTTAGCAGATGCTACTAATTGTAAGGAATGATAGACACATGTTGTACCCTAAGAAGTTTATAAGTGGTTTGCTTTTCAGGAAAGTTGGACTAGTCTAGATGTCTGGTGTTCAACATTTAATGAATAATGTATGCCATACATTGTCGAAAAGAATGGACTTTGGAATGAAAGCCCCTTTGTCTCAATTGTGTTTGAAAATTCCTTTAATGTTTTGACTTTCTAAATTTTTTATCATTTCTGTTATTTCTCAGGGTGACTCCGGTGGCCCCGTGGTCTGCAATGGACAGCTCCAGGGTATTGTCTCCTGGGGATACGGCTGTGCCCTGAGGAACTACCCCGGTGTCTACACCAAGGTCTGCAACTACAACAGCTGGATCGCCAGCACCCAGGCCGCCAACTAGATACCAGTCTTTTCATGTTATCTATCACTAACCATAGCTATAGATCAGCTGTTATGTGAATAAAATAATATAAAAATTAAATATTTTTAGTTGTGTTATAATGTGTTATGTAAAACAGCTACATTAGTATCCAATTTTACAACATGGTTAATTATTGATATACACATCTTAGAATTTAAAAACAGGCTCATGGGTAAGAGGGTGAGACGTCTGTAGCCAGATGTAGTTGTGTGTCTGATCTAGAGAGGAGATCGATTGAGTCCGTCAGCAGGTAGTGCTGTGCATGTGCAACATGGATGGTAAGCCTGGTGGAATCTCCAAGATGTCTGCCAGCAGATGGTGCTGTGCATATGCAGCATGGATGGTGGAGCCTGGCAGAGTCTCCAAGATGTCCGAGATCAGCACATGTGGCGTCTGACATCATCAAAATACGACGCGTTTCTGAGCATGTGCAGGACAAGATGAGTCCAGGCTCGCTCTTTCATCAGGCCTGTCCAAACAGAAGGTATACATGACTGTAAAAAAAAGGGAAAAAACATACATTTTCCTAAAACCACTCTGTATAAAGGTCCATGCTAAAGTCTCACACTGTACATTGTGATGGTCTAAAGCAGTTCAGCTTTATTTATTTATTTCAGGTACTTATATAGCACCATCAATGTACTCCGCACTTTACATATATATTGTACATTCACATCAGTCCCTAACCCTCAAGGGGCGTACAATCTAAGGTCCCTAACCTTCAAGGGGTGTACAATCTAAGGTCCCTAACCCTCAAGGGGCGTACAATCTAAGGTCCCTAACCCTCAAGGGGCATACAATCTAAGGTCCCTAACCCTCAAGGGGCGTACAATCTAAGGCCCCTAACCCTCAAGGGGCGTACAATCTATGGCCCCTAACCCTCAAGGGGCGTACAATCTAAGGCCCCTAACCCTCAAGGGGTGTACAATCTAAGGCCCCTAACCCTCAAGGGGTGTACAATCTAAGGCCCCTAACCCTCAAGGGGTGTACAATCTAAGGCCCCTAACCCTCAAGGGCGTACAATCTAAGGTCCCTAACCCTCAAGGGGCATACAATCTAAGGTCCCTAACCCTCAAGGGGCGTACAATCTAAAGTCCCTAACTCACATTCATACATACACATACTAGGGATAATTTAGACAGGATCCAATTAACCTGCCAGCATGTGTTTGGAGTGCGGGAGGAAACCGGGTACATGGAGGAAACCCATGCAGGCACAGGGAGAACATGCAAACTAGAATAATAACAAGGGAGCATGAGGCCATATATATTTATCTATATCGCTGGACGTATTTTATCTGCTAAGTAACCAAAAACAGATAGGGAGTATGTAAAAAAAGAATTCACAAGAAAAAAGCGGTTACATTATGGGTAGAAAGCGATACCTAAAGATTTATCAAAAAATGATGCTTTATTGGAAATTTTGCACATATTAGACATTTAGGTAAATACCACATTTACCCATCACCTCAAGATGAGACAATACCAAAAACCTAAAACAAAAAATGATAAAAGAAGGACGTCATGACCGGCCATGTCTATGATTGTGCTGTAAAGACAACAACACAAGGTCTTATGTATATACAGCACAGGCACATTGGAATCACCACCATGTAGGAGATGTACACAAAATAATCGGAACACATAGGACTGTGCATCAAAATTGCAATGCAAAACATTGGTACGAATGGTATATATGGACCAGGGGCGGACTGACCATTTGGAAACTCGGGCACTGCCCGAGGGCCCGGGGACAGTAGGGGGCACCATGAGATGCCCCTGGTACCTTTTTCATAGGCTTTTTTGAGTTTGGACAAGGACACAGGGGCCCCATGATCCCCTATTGCCCGGGGGCCCCATGAGTTGTCAGTCCGCCCCTGATATGGACTGAGGAGCCCGGAAAGAAAATGCTAGAATACTGGTATAGAATCCAACTCAGGGCAAGAATCAAAAAGAGAAATATATGCAACACATGAATATACATATAGCTGCTGTTATGTGCACCAATAAAAATGTAAAGACTAATGCTGTTGTTAGCAAAAACACTGTCCTCAGACAAATATTATTCCCTTCTCAAGAGAATTAGGTAGATCATGATTAATGGGCCTGAAAAAAATGTCCAGATGTAACACAGGGTGAAAATAGAACTTTGGAAAAACTTGATAACAATAGTGACTTCTCCTTGGGACATCCGTCATCTGTAGTTGGAATGGCAGGGCCCTGCCAGTATGGTATAGGGATTCTTCATCACCAGAACATGCAAACTCTAGGCAGGGGGTGCCATGGCTGGGATTGGAACCAATGACCCAAGTACTGCCAGGTGGACGTGCTACTGGTAGATCTCAGCTACCTCATGCTTGGATCACCTTGTTTGGTTGATGGTAGTAGTCCCTGTCAGTTTAAGAAACCAACTCTTATTTGAATATCATAAATTAATAAAAAATAAAAACAGTACAAGGTCTAAAGAGTATATAAACACTCTTACTTGTCCCCTTTCGTTTGTTAACCCCTCGCCTACAGGGCACTTATACCCCCTTCTTTACCAGGCCAATTTTCAGCTTTCAGCACTGTTGCACTTTGATTGACAATTGCGCGGTCATGCAAGATTGTACCCATATGAAATTTTTATCATTTTTTTCTCACAAATAGAGCTTTCTTTTGGTGGTATTTAATCACTGCTGGGCACTTTACTTTTTTTGCTATAAGCAAAAAAATTGCAAAAAAAAAAAAAAATTTTTCTTTGTCTCTATTATAAAATTTTTCAAACAGGTAATTTTTCTCCTTCACTGATGTGCGTTGATGAGGCAGCACTGATGGGCACTGATATGCGGCACTGATGGGCACTGATAGGCAGCACTGAAGGGCACTGATAGGCGGCACTGATAGGCAGCACTAATGAGGTGGCACGGATAGGCTGCACTGATAGGAAGCACTAATGAGGTGTCACAGATAGGTGGCACTGATATGCAGCACTGATAGGTGACACTGATAATGGGAACTGATAGACAGCACTGATAGGTGGCACTGACTGACATCACTGCTGGGCACTGACTGGAGGCACTGCTGCGCACTGACTGGCACAACCGCTGGGCACTGACTGGTGGCACTGACTGGCAGCACTGCTGGGCTGCACTGATGGGTGGCACTGGTGGGCACAGGTGGGTGGCACTGGTGGGCACAGGTGGGGGGCACTGGTGGGCACAGGTAGGTGGCACTTCTGGGCACAGGTGGTGACACTGCTGGGTGGCACAGGTTTGCGGAACTTGTGTGTGGCACTGCTGGGCACCGATCATCAGGGCACTGATGATCAGTGACCCTGATGATCGGTGCCGATCCTCGCTCTGACAACTGCCGGTTTTCGGCAGCACTGTCCTCACGATCTGACAGCGAGAGGAAAGTGCAGCCGAGAACCGGCATTTGCATTTCCCGGTGATCAGCGTGTCATTGGACACGGCTGATCACGTGGTAAAAGGCCGCTGTGATTGGCCTTTTACCACGTCATGTGATCAGCTGTGTCCGTAGGACACCCCCCCGGGGGCGTGCAGGAGAGCGCGTTCTGGGAGGACGTCATATGACGTCCACCCAGAACTGGCTGGCCGCAGTGCAGCCGTCATTCGGCTATCTGCGGTCGGCAGGTAGTTAAATATACTATCCAAGCTACACAAATTTCTCCCAACCAGTGCTCAAGTGCTACAGGATACACACCTAAGGGTAGCCAACTGCCCAATATTGCTTCACATGCTCCAATAGGACCACAATTAGACGATAGCATTCTCGGCCTTGCAAATGATGCCTGATTGGGAAAATCTTTAAGCCAGACACCAACAACAAAACAAAGAGCCCACCGACCTTGTGCAGAATCTCCAATTAACTTCAAATATTCACAAGAGTACTGGAAAACGTTATGTAAAACACAGCACTCATCCAAGTATTGATCCTTTCAAATCACTGGCCACCAATAACTTATGAAGGACTATAAAGTAACCCTCCGTCACTATCTCAATTCTACGTAAAACTGACTCGTTTCGATGGCCAAGCCCTCTTTCCCAGAGCTTTTGTTGTTAGTATACCATCAAAAATGTTTCATCATATCTGTTCAATTAGTTATATCTCTGTTGATCCTGCCTGAAATACAGTGCTATCCAGTGCACTCTGCAGTATTATCTCAACAGTTGTATTAATAATTTTACCCCAATATTCAGCGCAATTGGTGCAAATGGCTAAATTTTTAAGTTCTCTGTGCCAAAAAAATACCTGTTGCCGCTCATATAACGCATATGTGTGGCGGCAAGGAGGGTGGGCTTCAATTCCTAAAATACCACATTTATGATTACATGGGTGGTCCTCACTGCACACTCCCAACACAGTGACAGGGCTGTCAAGGACAGGAACCTACAGGACTGCCTCCAATCATGTGACCACTGTGAAGGCCAATCACAGTGGTCACATGATCAGACAAACCCTCCCGCCCCCCTTGGCATAATAGCCCAGTTAAAGGAAAGCTAGGGGTTGGCCAGGAAAGAGTTAATCAAGATCATTGACACTCCACGAGGTGAGATCTTGCATGGTGCACCAGACCTAGGCAGGCTGACAGTTGTTTTGTGTTTCTTCCATTTGTGAATGATTGCACCAACTGTTGTCACCTTCTCACCAAGCTGCTTGGAGATAGTTTGGTATCCTGTCCAGCCTTGTGTAGGTCTACAATCTTGTCCCTGACATCCTTGGACAGCTCTTTGGTCTTTTTTATGGTGAAAAGTTTGGAATCTGATTGATTGCTCCAGTGGACAGGTGTCTTTTATACAGATAACAACATGAGATTAGCAGCACTCCCTTTAAGAGACTGCTTCTAATCTCTGTTTGTTACCTGTATGCAAGACACCTGGTAGCCAGAAATCCTGCTGAATGATGGGGGATCAAATACTTATTTCCCTCATGAACATGCAAATCAGTCATCATTTGTTAGACGCATTTCTGCTGAATTTGTTGTTGCTATTCTGTCTCTCAGTGTTACAATACACCGAACATTCGATTTTTAGACCGATCATTTCTCTGTGAGGGGCAAACAGTCAACATCAGCAGGGGAGGAAATACGCATTTCCTTCACTGTACAATGTGGTTGATTTACTATAGGCAAATAGACTGCTCACTTTGCAAGGGACTTTACATTTTGCAAGGAAACTTGCCCCAGAGTTGAATCATCCAATCATGTGCAATTACAAATGCTGTTTTTTTTTTCATTCTCCTTGCATGTGATTGGGTAATCTTTGCAAAGTGAAAGCAGAATGATTAGGTGTCCAGAAACCAAAGGCACCTGACCCCAAATAAAGATAAACCAATTATTAACAAGAAAAATGGATTTTTAAATGGTGCCAAAATAAACTCCAAAACCACAACGCTATAAAAGCTATAACAATTTTATTGAATGACAACCTATAAAAACAAACACCAAAAATATGGTATTATTATTAAAGTCATCACTTAATTACGATTTAGGTCAAGATGACTTTATACCACGGGCGGACTGACCATTTGGAAACTCGGGTGCTGCCCGAGGGCCCGGGGTCAGTAGGGGGCCCCATGAGATGCCCCTGGTACCTTTTTCATAGTCTTTTTTGAGTTTGGGCAAGGACACAGGGGCCCCATGATCCCTTATTGCCCGGTGGCCCCATGAGTTGTCAGTTCGCCCCTGCTCTATGCATTTTTGCAGTAGCTTCTACACAACATGTTTCACCATAAACTGACTTCTTCAGGAGTTTAATGAACACTGCACTTGCTGTCACTATTAAATAGAGATATAAATAAGCAAAAAACATCACCCAGTATATCAAATGTCACATAAAACAATTGATAATGTTAAACACATATTTAATATCATAATGATTTCCTTATTGGGTGCCATTCCCAAGAGTCCAGGGGATCACACTCAACACTGTCATGTTTCAAAGGCTTCCGTAGCAATATAGGTGACCAGACTAGGGTGATATCACTGACCATAGAGGGGACAGGTTATCCCAAATTTCTTCCTACAAACATGGGTAATATTCTAATTCATTAAGTTTTTTTTGAGAAGCACCAACCCAACATAACTGTACCCAACAGAGTGTTGAATCTGATGAACAATAATGTGGTCTGTCATGACTAGTGCATAAGAGATAGGCTAGTTAAGGCCCCCTACACCACTGTCTCACTCTCTCACATACCCCCTTAACATGCCATCAAAGGAAAAACATTTCCTTTACCCCCCTTAATGACCACGCCTCTTTTTGCTACTCAGTGCTGCACAAATTCAACTGATAATTGCGCAGTCATGCAATTCTGCACCCAAACAAAATTTACGTCCTTTTTTTCACACACATAGAGCTTTCTTTTGGTGGTATTTGATCACCTGTGCGCTTTTTATTTTTCACGCTATAAACAAAAAAAGGCCAAAAATTTTGAAGAAAAACAAATTTTTTTATTTTCAGCTATAAAAAATATATAGTAAACTCAAAGTTGGTTATAAATTTAGGCCAAAATGTGTTCTGCTGCATGTTTGTGGTAAACAAAATCCCAATAAGTGTATATTGATTGCTTTGTGTGGAAGTTATAGCGTCTACAAACTATGGTATAGATACTGCAATTTACGCCATTTTTCTGCTATACAGCGCTGCACTAGTTTAAGCGACAATTGCGCGGTCATGCAATACAGTACATAAATTAAATTTACATCCTTTTTTTTCCCACAAATTGAGCTTTCTTTCAGTGGTATTTGATCGCCTGTGCGGTTTTTATTTTTTGCGCTATTAAAAAAAAGGCTGACAATTTTGAGGAAAAAAAACAATATTTTGGACATTTTGCTATAAAACATGTCCAGTAAAAAAAATATGCAAAAATCAAATTTAGTCATAAATTTCTGCCAAAATGCATTCTGTGACATGTCTTTGCTAAAAAAAAAAACCAATACGTGTAAATTAATTGGTTTACATGAAAGTTATAGCGTTTACAAATGGCGGGAAAGATACTGGGATTTTTTTTTTATACTAATACTGGCGCCGATCAGCGACTTATGGCGGGACTGCGGCGGACATTCTGACATTGGGGGGTACTGACTTGGGGTCACTGACATCCCCAGTGACACCAATACAGTGATCAGTGCAAAAAGAAAAACACTGACACTGTACTAATGGCACTGGGGAGGAAGGGGTTAACTTTATTTTGCAGGGAAGGGTTAACTGTGTGAGGGGAGTGTTTTACTAGGGGGCGGGGTGTGTTCTGCAGGGAACACTGCTGATCGGGAGAGAGAAACTCTTCTGTTCCGATCAGCGTGTCCTGGAGCTGTCAGGGAACTGACAGAAAGCACAGCTACTGCAGCTATGCTCTCTGTCAGCGATTGCCGCCGATTGCCGGGACATAGCCGGTAACGACTGGCTGTGACCCGGCGACTGACATCCGCGGCTGTGATCAGCGGGACAGGTAGGGAGGCGGCGCGCCTCGCACGCGCCCCCTACCTATTTACAAAACGTTTTAAAACGTGGTTTTGCCCAGCCGTGCCGCCCTGCCGCCGTATTTATACAGTGGCTGGGCGGCATGTGGTTAAAACAGAAACATACAGGAGAAGTTGTTGGTCTTCAAAGGCACCAAACAAAAAAACGATATCCCCCTGCGGAACCGTGAAATTGTGAAAAAAATTATATTTTTTAACATTTCTGAATTTTCCAAAACAAAACAAAAAATTAAAACTTCCAAAAATTTGCCGTGCCTCTTAGTAAATGCCTTGGACTGTCTACTTTCCAATAAGGGGTCATTTGGGGGTGGGGGGGAGTATATTTGTACTGACATGGTGGTATTGGGCCTCTAGAAATGAGATCTGCCATCGGTATATACCATAGTTTGTGGATTCTATACTTTCCTACAGACTAAATAGTATATACTGATGTGGGTTATTTTCACCAAAGAAATGTAGCAGAATGCATTTGGATCTAAATTTGTGGAGAAAGATGATTTATTTGCAAAATTTTGTAACAGAAACGAAGAAAAATGCTTTTTTAAAAAACATTTCAGCACTAGTTAAACCTTGTAGGAGGATGCAGAACCCCTGACCTCTATCTGGAGAGTGCTGATTGGCCCTGTTCTAATCACATGCATGCTCCCAAGGAAAAAAAGTCTCTCTAGCAATACACACCAAACTGACTGCACACAATATGTCTTATCAGTAGATAAGAGGGGGTCAGTGGAAGAAGTGGGGGATCAAAGAAGTCAGGATCAAACAGCACAATGCAGAGGATTAACCCCTTAGGCTCTACAGTGAGTATAACAAGCATGCTTTACTGCATCTACAGACTGATTGTACTGTTGTGGGTAAAATTGGTCATTTAGGCAGGTGTTGTGGTCAGACATGAACACATTTTTGTAGTGTATTATCACACCTTAGGGTGAAGTCTAACAGCCAAGTTCTGGGACTTTATGAAAAGACAGACAGTGTGTTCCTTTTTACTCTTATTTAACAAAAGAAAACTAGATATTTTTGGCAAGATTGTTCTAAGTTGTTATTAGTTACTCACTAAACTTGAGTAACTTACATCTTGTAAAAACATGCATATGAAGCCAATGAAGTACACCTATTCAATACATTAAAGTAATATTAAAACATTCTTCTAAAAAACCCCCCACAAAAACAAACATGTTATACTTACCTGCTCTGTGTAATGGTTTTGCACAGAGCAGCCCTGATTCTCCTCTTCTCAGGTCTCCTGGCTCCTCCTGATCAGTGCCCCAAATAGCAAGCCACTTGCTATGGGGGCACTTGAGCATGCTCACTCCTGAGCCCTGCTCCATGTGTCCATAAGACACACAGACCCGTGTGCTCGGCTCCGCCCCCCGCTCTCTCCTCACTGGCTGTGAATGACAACAGTGGGAGCTGATGGCTCCTGCTGCTGTGTGTCAGGAAAGGCCTGCCCATAGTGCAGGTGAAGTTCCACGGCGCACAAATGTGCGCATGCGCAGAGTCCTTACCAGCCAAACAGATGTGCAGGCACTTGGACATAGGCGCGCGCACGCATTCGCATGCGCCCTCGCGCATATGGGCGCGCGCCTGTCACTAATGCTGGCGCCAAAAGGGCTATTAAACTGGCTGCAGTAGTTGTCCCATTGCCGTATGGTCTTTTCCCTGCTCCTGTGATTGTCTCCTGATACCGAACCAGCCTGTTCCTGATCTCCGCTTGATTGCTTCCTGCCCTGACCTCTGGCTTGTCTTGGATTATTCTCCTGTCTCCGCTCCTGTCTGATTGATCTTCCATTGCTGACCTGGACTGTGACCCGACTACTCTTCCTCCTGCCGCTGTAAGCCTGATCTGCCTGACCGATACCGAACCCGGCTCGTCTGACCCTGCACACTCAGCACGCTGCACTCGAGTATCCATCCCACACGGCTGCATCAGAACCCTGCTCCTTGCCTACAACTCATCAGCTGTTACTGGACTGATCACAGGCACTCATACCCCACCGTGCCCCTGTGACTGCAGTCTCACTATCAGCGGTCCTTGAGCCAGAGTTGTACGGGAAGCCTGCCTCTTCACATCAGGCTCACTATCAGGCGCGGACTGACAACTCATGGGGCCCCCGGACAATAAGGGATCATGGGGCCCCTGTGTCCTTGCCCAAACTCAAAAAAGCCTATGAAAAAGGTACCAGGGGCATCTCATGGGGCCCCCTACTGACCCCGGGCCCTCGGGCAGTGCCCGAGTTTCCAAATGGTCAGTCCGCCCCTGCTCACTATCCAAGTACGTGACACTGTGTCTAAGCCAATGAGGAAAGAGAGACCTGGGAGAGCAGAGGAGAACTGGATTGAGAGGGGAGGGGTGGAGTTGGATTTATAGGGGGCTCAGGTATGTATTAGGGGGGCTGTAGGGGGGAGCAACATACAGAAGGTTTTTTTATCTTCATGCATAGAATGCAATGTAAAAAAAACCCTTCATCCTTTAGAACCACTTTAACTATTGTATGTTTACACACTAAAATGTTCCATTATATATTCAGGAAAGGTAACTTATGCCTTGAAGTAGTTTTGATAACTTATCAACGTACGAGCCAATGTATAGAGAGTTTACTGGAGAGTTGAAGGACTGTTTACCAAGGACTATTTAAAGTTAATCAGCAAATAATTTAGAACCTTGACAATACTGTTAGCCAAGAATGCTCCTTGAAGTACTTAAAAGTGTGGTGATATATACACACTAATAGTGCAGTTTTTTTTCAAAAATGAACTTTATGTATTTATTTATGTATATATTTATTTATTTCCAATCATAAAACCTTTAAGGGGTTGAACAAGCGAATCCCTTGAAGGCAAACTGTAATGGTCTAGTCTTAATTTTATATTTGCTCTTTTTATATTATTTTTATGTTTGCTATACATTTATTTTTTACAAGATGTATAAATCTTTTTTTTTTTTTACAAATAAACTTTTAGTAAATGGTTAGCACTTCCACCTGGCAGTACTAGGGTCGTTGGTTCAAATCCCAGCCACAGCACCACCTGCCTGGAGTTTGCATGTTCTTCCTGTGCCTGTGTGGGTTTACTCCGGGTACTCCAGTTTCCTATCATGCTCCAAAGACATGCTGGTAGGTAAATTGGCTCCTGTCTAAATTGTCCCTAGTGTGTGTATGTATGAATGTGAGTTAGGGACCTTAGATTGTACACCCCTTGAGGGTTAGGGACTGATGTGAATGTACAATATATATGTAAAGTGCAGGGGTGGACTGACCATTTGGAAACTCTGGCACTGCCCGAGGGCCCGGGGTCAGTAGGGGGCCCCATGAGATGCACCTGGTACCTTTTTCATAGGCTTTTTTGAGTTTGGGCAAGGACACAGGGGCCCCATGATCCCCTATTGCCCGGGGGCCCCGTGAGTTGTCAGTCCGTCCCTGGTAAAGTGCTATATAAGTACCTGAAATAAATAAAAAATAAATAAAATAGTATACTGCAAGGAACTCCCAGAAAGCTATAGGTTTGCTATAGGCACGGCACAGCAAACACTGATTGCTTTGAGGCTCCAATTGTTTGAATGAAACCACATTACCATTGTTTTCCATCCTTTATAAGCCATCTGGTAAAACTGTTTCAGCATCTACGCAATGAGAGACTCAATCATTATTTAAACCATCAGCTATTAAAATTACCCTTACAGTTAAAATGACCATTATACCTAACCTGCTTTACTACGCACTCCCTATAAAAGTTCCCATAGGGCAACTTCATACATTTCAACAACGTAGTTACATAGTTAGTCTGGCTGAAAAAAGACAAAAGTCCATCCAGTTCAACCATAGAAAAAAAAAAAAAGAAGAAATTATAATCCTATACCCACAGTTGATCCAGATCAAGCTCTACTCCGGTTTACATGGGGAGGTAAGAAACGCCATAGAGTATTGAAAACTGTCCCATTGGCCCTTAAATCCCACGGGGAACTAGCCAACATTGTCAGATATTGCTATGCAACCAAACGTAGACCAATGATAACTTGGTCTACCCTATATTCATAAAACAAATTTCGAAAAGCATTGTAATTCCTTTCCTTGGGGACCTTCTACTATGTTACAAGGCTTGGATCTTCTTTTACAAAGAATTTGTAAATGAGCGTTTGCTTGAAACATGTTAGGGGATCCACCCAATTGACGTCTATACCACCAGGGAACCACAAACCACCAGGGGATTCTTTATATTAGACCTGGGTGGCTGTTTTTACCCTTGGAGAATCTGGTTATATAATTTTCTGTTGATGGAACCACTAACCACCAGGGACATTTAAATTAGACCTGGATGCGTGTCTTTTATGCTGATGGAACCACTAGCCACCAGGGAACCCATGAGACCTGGATGTATCTTTTTATGCTGGATGTGAGTTCCTTCCTTCTGTTTGCTTATTTTACTTTGAATAAACGTATTTCACCATTGATACCTTCTTGCCTCCTGGCTCGTTTATAATGAGCTTTGCAAGGTGGTGATCTGGAATAAGGAACCATTGGATGCCTGGACAACGTTGGACCTACGGGTGAGTCTGAGAGGACCCCTAAAAGGTGTGCACCACCATCCCTGAATGCCCGCTATGGGGACCAGATACTGCTCACGCTACTGACCAGACCCTGATGTCCTGATGTGACCAGATGCTGCTCATGCTGCTGACCAGACCATGATGTCCTGTTGCTGAGGATTTACATACAATGCCCATATCGTATGTATTTGTGGTAAGCGCATAACCGCACTATTTTTTCCATTCTATCGAGTTGGATTTGAAACGTCATAGGATCGTATCCATCTGCCCTCTGGATACACCATATGAACAATTTATGTCCGATATTATTGTTACTATATACGGTGACACTCTCTTTGATATTGATTTTTTAGCGCTGCATACCCCATTTTATATATTTCACAGTCAAAAACATATGCAATGACCATCAGGAATATAACACACAAAGGATTCGATGAATAATACAGAATATGTACTGATGAGAAAGCATGAAAATAAACTGCGTACATAAGTGCCGTATAGGAAGAAAACACAATAAATTTCAGAAATGATAGACATTTAGAGACCAATAACATAATGAACTCTAAGGAAAGATTATTACTGTATCTGCTAACAGAGTGCGAGAAGGATAGAAGAAGGAACCTCTCTGAATACAGAGAGGTACTTAACATGTAAGGCTCTCTAAGGAGTCCAGCACATAATTGCAGTATTGCTGGTTTGGGGCTCAGAACAGGAATCACAATCAGCACAAATAGCCTGAAGAAGACAGACTAGACAAGAGGAAAGAAAAGAGTGAAGAGAAAGAAGACAAATAAACAAACAACAAAAAACAAAAAAAAACGGGGGGGGGGGGGGGGGGTGGCTCCAGGGGAAGGCTTGGATCTTCTTTACACTAAGACGGTTACTAGAGTGATTTGGAACACTTGCAAGTCTAAATTTCATTTTGTTTTATCCACGTCACCTCTGATCTCCTTTCATTGTAATCCTGCTTTATCAGGTCACTTCACACACACCACATGGTTCTACAATGGAAACATAAATCTTTGTTTCATCTAGACAATATCCTTAATGCCCACAATAAAATGGTTCTACCTTTTGGTCCTATGACTTCTACCATCTACAGATACCTTCAGAGTAAACATTTTGCACAACTGATTTCTTCTAACATGACCTTTTCTTCACTCACTCCCTTGAAACTTGAAAAGCTTTGCATTATGGGCAGAGGTCGTATTTCTGTAATGTACAACATTTTAATGATCTCTTTGTAGCCCTGATAAATTTACCAGGCATGACTACACTATACTGCCAAATGTATTGGGCCAGCCCTCCAAATCTTTGGATTCAGGTGTTTCATTCACCTCTATGGCCACAGGCGTATAAAATCAAGCACCTAGGCATGCAGACTGCTTCTACAAACATTTGTGAAAGAATGGGTCGCTCTCAGGAGCTCAATGAATGCAAGTGTGGTCCCGTGATAGGTTGCCAACTGTGCAATATTAAAACAAAGTGGAAGCAACTGGGAAAAACAGAAACTCAGCCACCAAGTGGTAGGCCACGTCACATGACAGAGCGGGGTCAGCGCATGCTGAAGCGCACAGTGCGCAGAAGTCACCAACTGTCTGCAGAGTCAATAGCTAAAGACCTCCAAACTTGGTGTGGCCTTTAGATTAGCACAACAACAGTGTGTAGAGAGCTTCATGGAATGGGTTTCAATGGCCGAGCAGCTGCATCCAAGCCTTACATCATCAAGTGCAATCCAAAGCGTCAGATGCCATGGTGTAAAGCACACCGCCACTGGACTCTAGAGCAGTGGAGACGTGGCTCTGTGGTCCTCTGCTACCCTGAAGGCTCTGTGGTCCTCTGCTACCCTGTGGTCCTCTCACGGGCGCCACCTGTCTGTAGACACCATTCCAGTGCATCAGCTGTGCTCCTGGGTGTACCTCTGACAAGCACTGCTACAGGCGATCCGTGCTACTTTGGGCCCAACTCCTGCTGTCCTATATCCAGGGGAGTCCGGAACTTAGCCGCAAGGAAAGCCCTCTCTCCATTGGCCTCCAACACCAGGTACGTGATATGGACATCAGGCTCTTATTTGTCTGTTAAAAGCTCATCTTCTTTCAGCAGTTTGTAAAAAATGTTGGTGAAACTTACTTACATAGTACGTACTTAGGTCAATGTTATCCCATGAGAAACCTCTAGAAATCTGCAAGAGGGGAGCCTCAAGGTTCTGATTGCCTAGGGTCCTCCATAGAGTTTAACCCGGGACTGGTCCAACATGCATGGTGCCCCAATCAACATAAATGTTATTGATAGGAGCACAATAATTGTCACTATGTGAGGGGGTGTCAGGCTGCCAGCGTGCTGAAGATCCGGACCACTGCTCTTACACACAGCCAGCATTCCACCGGGCCGGCACACAGACGTTTGTTATAGTAATAAAAACAAGAAATCTGACACATTCGTAACTTTTTAGTCTGTCTGATTGCATTCCACTATCAAAACATAAAGGTTTAATCGGGCTTTAATCTTTATGCCACTTTTTTTCAATGATTGTATTCAGTAATAATTCATTTGAATGATAAAAGAAAGGCTACATTACCTGGCAGGAATCCTTGCCACCGTCCAGGTAGCCAACACAGATCATGTTGGCGGAGATCAGACCGGGGTAAGCATTGGTACACTGGGCGGAGGTCAAAATTGGGGCGTTCACACACTGCAGGAGGTTAGATATATTGGCTACAAATTAAAAAAAAAAAAATAATCAGGTAGCGAAGTTTTTCTTTCATAGTTACATAGTTAGTCTGACTGAAAAAAGACAACAGTTGATCCAGTTCAACCATAAAAAAAAAAAAAAGTTATAATGGGCGGCACAGTGGCTTAGTGGTTAGCACTTCCCCCTGGCAGTACTAGGGTCATTGGTTTGAATCCCAACCACAGCACCACCTGCCTGGAGTTTGCATGTTCTCACTGTGACTGCATGGGTATTCTCTGGGTACTCTGGTTTCCTCCCACACTCCAAAGACATGCAGGTAGGTTAATTGGTATTATGCTGCCAGGCCACATTTAGGGACAGTTCCTCTCCAGATCCCGGACGAGCCCCCAGCTGAAAGGAATGATTTTCTATTGGCTCCTGTCTAAATTATTGTCCATAGTATGTGAATGTATGAATGTGAGTTAGGGACCTTAGATTGTACGCCCCTTGAGGGTTAGGGACTGATGTGAATGTTCAATATATATGTAAAGTGCTGAGTAAAATTGACAGCGCTATATAAGTACCTGAAATAAATAATCCTATACCCACAGTTGATCCAGAGGAAGGCAAAAAAAACCCAGCAAAGCACAATCCAATTTGCTCCTGCAGGGAAACATTTCTAATATCTTTGGTTCAAAATTATGCAATGTGCTGCAGAATAATGGTCAGCATTAGTAGAGTAAAATAAATAAAATTCTATGAAAAATTTTAGGGAATGGTAAACAATTTACAACAAGTAATCTTAAAACTGTTAGTGTGTGTACATTCTATAAAGATCTATCGAGTTTAATAAACAAAAAATATACAAAAAGTTGCATCCTCAAAACTCTAATCTGCAGAGGAAGGCACAAAACCCTTATAAAGTTTGATCCCTTTTAAGAAAAATCTATTCTCGTGTTCGGCTCTACTGCCGCAAAATATATCCATTTTCAAAATTTATTGTTGATAGTATTAAAATTCCGCCAGATATTTGATTTACATGTCACTGGAATTATTACTATTAAATCTAGACCAGACTTCTTGAAAACTCAAAAAGAAAAAATAAAATGATTGTAGAAGAATATGATTAAATGAATGGTGCAATTAAAATGATTTGCCTTGACTTACTGGCATCAAACAAATACAAAAAAATGATTTTCAGAGTATTGTTAGAAAAGCGCCACACCCTAAACTCTCCAAAGCAGCAAATTCCCACTTCAGAAAACTCACACAAATTTTTTGATCAACCAAATAAATAAAAGGAATGCGCTAAATGAACATAGAAATAAATGACAAAGAAAAAGTGTGAAAAAAAGAAGTGTTCATAAATAAAATAAATGTCCAAAAAGTATCTTTCAAAATCAAGTGATGTCCACACCGTACTAAATCCACCACCAAAACAAGTTGGGTCACTCACCAGAGCTCAATGCTGATCAGCAAGTGGACCAGCAAAAAACGCTTTTGCTCTTGGAGCAATAGATATCAATCCAGTACTCTGTGTAAACGATATCCCATAGGATGAGTAGCCACCATTCAAAGATATGGATAGTTTCCAAGGGTATATATCACCTTTTTATCATATATCTCCGTACTATTGGGACCATATTCAAAGGCAAAAAAAAGAGATCTTGGTGCAGCAAGATTCAAAATCGTTAAACACTTTAATGTATGAATAACACTCACAATCAAGGTGTCAGGGACCATCGCGACACATGGGTCTACACATGCGTAGGCGTCTGTCAAGACGTGCAGGTATCAGGGCACTAGGACCCAGGCTCACCCGTCGTCTTGACAGTACTAGGCAGGCACTGGGACCTAGGCGGCGCCTGTCAGGTGCAGGGCGGGCTACTTAAACCAGCCCTGCACAGATGCTTGTTGCCGAATGGTCTTTTGTATCCTGTTGCCTGTGTAGTGAGTACTCTGATCTGGATTGTCTGACCTTGTTGCCTTCTCCTGTGCTGACCCCTTGGCTTGCCTGACTCTGCTCCTGGATGTTCCCTTATAGATCTGATCTTTTGGTATTGACCCTGCGTGTGACCCGACTATCCTTTGCCTATCGTCTTGTACCTCACCGACCCGCTAGTTACCGACCCGGCTTGTTTGACTCTGACTTTGCTCATCCGTCCATCCATCCCTCAGGGATCCCTAGGCTCCCTCACATCAGACTCTTAACCCGCTGGAGCCCTTGGCAGACTCCTCTACCTCTGGTAGAGATACCTAGCAGCTGCAACCTGGTCCCAGAGTGCTCCAAGTCCATCCCCACCATCAGGGGCCCTGGTGAACAAGTGCTCCGGTACTTAGACTCCGCACTGGGACTGATAGAGGTATTGTCAGGCGGTCCGTTACACAAGGTGTCTATACCGACACCAGTATCACAGGCATGGGCTCAGGCAAAGGTACATGGGCACACCGCCATTCACCGCGGATCACCTGCTCACAGACCCGGAGCTGTTCCCAGACGTCGGCATCCAGTAGGCCACGCCCTACGCGTTTCGTCACTAACGACATCTTCACGAGGCGGTCTGGATGCAGACGGAAATTCAGTGTAAAATATACCGCTCGAACACTGCATCGCGGCACGGCTCAGCCAATCACAATAATATGAATGGTGGTCAGATGTAATCAAACATAGAAACAAAGTGTCCAGCCACCCCAAATATGACTGAACACTCCATCTCTCAAATATACCACTCTAAGTGAAAAAGGAAACAAATATGTATCATTCTATAAACATAGCAGACATATTATAAATATCGCAATGTCTATTTAAAGGGCAATAATCCACTTTAAAGGAGTACTCTGCACATAATAATAAAAATACATATAAATATATATATATATAATAAAAAATAAATAAAAAATGGATACATTTATACCTAAAAATCGCATATATAAATACACATGTGTGTCCCCAAAAAATAATGTATTTCTAAGCACATACATATATACTCCATACAATTTCACAAATAACTATAAAGAGATTTTTCACCCTCTGATCCTCAACACTGCCAACTAGCCATCCACAGTGGGATCAGAAAGTGAATCACCCGAATTCGCACCAATATTATTCACAACACCTAGCTCTTCCTCAAACGTTCGTCAAGAAACAGTTTAAATCAATATCTATATTTAAACCTTAAAACAGTTTTGTTTTAAAAAGTTTAATTCATACAGTGGGGATCGAAAGTTTGGGCACCCCAGCTAAAAATTTGTATTAATGTGCATAAAGAAGCCAAGGAAAGATGGAAAAATCTCCAAAAGCCATCAAATTACAGATTAGACATTCTTATAATATGTCAACAAAAGTTAGATTTTATTTCCATCATTTACACTTTCAAAATAACAGAAAACAAAAAAATTGCGTCTGCAAATGTTTGGGCACCCTGCAGAATTTATAGCATGCACTGCCCCCTTTGCCAAGCTAAGACCTGCCAGTGTCATGGATTGTTCTCAATCATCATCTGGGAAGACCAGGTGTGCTGCCTTGTATTACACAAGGCATTCTTTAGCATTCAGCAGTGTCTGTCCCCTTTAAGGTTAGGGACGTCCTGTCTGCTAACTTGGGAGGAAGTGACCTCATCTCTTCAGACTGAAGAAATTCTACTATGCAAGTAGATGTGGGATGCTGTTCTCTCTTCATATATGGGCTTGATTAGACCCCCAAAGTCTGTAAGTACCCCTCCTATATACTGAGGAATGTTATGTATATAGCTAGGTAGTTAGATATGTACTCATGTCTGTTTTATTATGTTTGTATTTCAGTTTTACCGCGCATTCTCATTATGTCACATGTTATCAGTAAAAGATCATCGGTTATCAATCATCGACTCTTTACTGTGTGGACATCAAAGGTTATACTGCCTGTTACCCTCTGTAACCCTTTCATAACTGCAGAGAAGGCAGGACAGTAAAAAGACTTACACGGTTACTTCAGAGCACATTGTGTGAAAACACTACAGCAAGCCCCACAACACAGAAAAGACTCTTAACTGTTAATACAGCAGCACGTGTGTGTGAAATCCCCACAGCACAGTCAGTCTAAGGCATAGCAAAGTGAAACTAACTCAGATATGAAAGATATCACTAAATTAACCCTTCCTAAAATCTCATGCAAACAGGAAGAAAATATGCACAGTACGCTGGAAACTAGGTCACAATGCAGCACGCTGAGAACTTATAACAAATCGGATCTGTCGTCATCCAAAGCAGAAACCGCCAGATCTAAGCGTTCAAGTTCCAGGCATTCAAACGTCACAGACCTATCGTCAGTCAGTGCTGGAGCAACCAGAAGTAAAAGCATGAGCTCCAAACATTCAAATGTCACAAACTTGTCTTCAGTCAGCGCTATCGCCGCCAGGGCACAAGCCAAGGCCGAGGCCGCATGCGCCATGGCCTCCTATGCCATACGGGAAGCAGAGCTTATGAAAGAGCAAGGCTACCTAGATGAAGAGCAGCAGAAGAGTAAAGCAGAAACGCTTAGGAGAAAGGCAGAAGTGCAAGCCTCTTTACACATACTTCAGCAACAGAAAATAGCTGCAGCAGCCATAGCTGAAGCCGAAGTTCTCGCAAGAGCTGCAGATATTCAGTTTGTAGAGAGCGATGTACTGGAAACCCTGATAACACCTCTCAGTACATTCAAAAGGCACCCGTGAGTATGTGCAATCACAAGCAACCCTGTACCCTGATAAACAGCCTAGTGATGCACCGAAACCATCAAGGACCCAGTTGGGAGCAGACAGCTTTGATGTTACGCATCACTACAAGACTGAACCTGAACCGCCACGTGATAAGTCAACCAATCACGGGCTCAGATACCAAACCGCCAACACGCTAAGAAACCAAGTAGATGGCGATATAACCTCTCCTCGTGCAAAACCAGATCTAGACTACAATAGAGGAGAGCAACCATCTGACCAAAATAGACTTAGTCAAATACCTCAATGAACCCATCAGTCACTATCAGCCAGCAGTCCCGTGTTTGTACCCAGAACAAATGCACCTGACACAGCAAGGGTTACAGACGTGTCGAAATACCTGATGCGCCGTGAGATGGTGAGCACTGGTCTCTTGAAGTTTGACGATTGTCCTGAAAACTACTGGGCTTGGAGGTCATCCTTCCTAAGCAGCACCCAAAACTTAGAGCTGACAGACAGAGAGAAGCTCGACCTACTCGCCAAATACCTAGGACCAGAGTCCTCAGAGCAGGCCAAAAGAATCAGGTCAGTGCATGTCCATGATGCAACAGCAGGACTTGCGATGGTCTGGCAGAGAATGGAAGACTGCTATGGGTCACCTGAAGTAATAGAAGAAGCACTTTTAAAGAAAATTGAAACTTGCCCAAAAATGACAAACAAAGACAATCAGAAGCTGAGAGAGCTTGGAGACCTACTCCTAGAGATAGAAGCAGCAAAGACTAGTGGAACTCTGCCAGGTCTCTTATACTTAGACACAGCACGTGGAGTAGAGCCCATAATCGAGAAGCTCCCTTTCAACCTGCAAGAAAGGTGGGTCTCTCAAGCATCCAGATACAAGAAAGACTATCGAGTTGCATTTCCACCG
Source organism: Staurois parvus (assembly GCF_062004578.1). Taxonomy (NCBI): domain Eukaryota; kingdom Metazoa; phylum Chordata; class Amphibia; order Anura; family Ranidae; genus Staurois; species Staurois parvus. The sequence continues at coordinate 1,449,797 of NW_028318554.1, read as the reverse complement.
TTTGTCTTCCTCGCTGAATTCGTTGTAGACCAAGCTAAGACACGCAATGACCCAAGCTTCGCCTTCCTGAACAACAGAGTTGCAAGCTCCCCAAGGACAGAGAAGCAGCCGCCAGTACACTACAAAGAATGCAGAGCAACAGTGTCTGTGCGGAAGACAGAAGTCCCGCCTGAGGCTGCAGCCAATCAGGAAGACAACACAAGCAAGGAAGTTGAGGATCCAGACAAACAGTGCCCAATACACAACAAGCCTCATCCACTAAGAAAATGTCGCAGTTTCAGAAGTAAGACATTAGAGGAGCGCAAGGCTTACCTTAAAGACAATCACATTTGTTTCAGATGCTGCGCCTCAATGCAACATCTTGCAAAAGACTGTAAGAGAGAAATACGGTGCACAGAATGCAACAATGACCGACATCTGTCAGCACTGCACCCAGGACCACCACCATGGAGATCAGAAGTTCCAGCAACTCAAGAAGATCATGGTGGGGAGCAAAAAGAAAGTGCAACACCAGCGATAACTTCAAAGTGCACTGAGATCTGTACAGAACCAGGACTCTCTAGATCATGCTCCAAGATATGCTTAGTCAAAGTGTATCCCAACGGTCTCAGAGAAAAGGCAGTGAAGATGTATACAGTCCTAGACGAACAAAGCAACAGGTCTCTAGCAAAGACAGAGTTCTTCGACCTCTTCGGTGACAAAGGAAGTCCAACTCCATACACCTTGAAGACATGTTCTGGAGTTATAGCGACATCAGGGAGAAGAGCAAACAACTACACCATCGAGTCATTAGATGGAAAGACGCAGCTGACTCTTCCTACCCTCATAGAATGTGACATGATACCAGATGACAGGTCAGAGATTCCCACACCTGAAGTGGCACGTCACTACCCTCATCTTATGCGAATAGCAGACAAGATCCCAACACTCAACCAAGATGCTGCAATCGTCCTTCTACTAGGAAGAGACATACTGAGAGTGCACAAGGTCAGAGAACAATACAATGGGCCGCACAATGCACCATTTGCTCAACGTCTTGATCTTGGATGGGTTATCGTTGGAAATGTATGTCTGGACGGACTTCACAAACCCACAAAGGTGAATGTCTACAGAACAAATCTGCTGCAGAACGGTCGCACATCATGTCTTTGCCCATGTAACAACAGCATGCAGATTAAAGAGAAACTATCTAACCCAACACATCCCCAGAACATCCAGAGGTTCCTGGAAGATACAGCCTCAGCTGAAGATTCAGATCAGCTAGGCCACAAAGTGTTTGTCATCATCTTGAGTTCTCTCAAACTAGCACCATCTGTTGAAGATAACCTCTTCCTTGAGATCATGGACAGAGAAGTCTTCAAAGACAAAGCAGGCAGTTGGGTACACCACGGCATCGTCTTCCCAACAACAGAGTGCAAGCAGAGAAACGCCTTGCGCTATTGCAGCGCACTCTTGAAAGAAAGCCAGACATGAAAGAACACTTCCAAGAATTCATGCGGAAAATCTTTGACAAAGATCAAGCTGAAAAAGCACCAGCACTGCATGAAAAACAAGAACGCTGGTACTTGCCAATATTCGGAGTGTACCATCCTCAAAAACCAGGTCAGATACGTGTAGTATTTGATTCCAGTGCAAAGCATGAAGGTATTTCCCTTAATGATGTACTTCTCAGCGGACCAGACCTGAACAACACACTTCTTGGAGTCCTTATCAGATTCCGAAGAGAACTTGTTGCAGTAACAGCAGATGTACAGCAGATGTTCTACTGCTTCCTTGTCCGTGAAGACCACAGAGACTACCTGAGGTTCCTATGGTATGAAGACAACGACCTCAACAAAGGTATCATAGAGTATAGGATGAAAGTACATGTGTTTGGGAACAGTCCCTCACCAGCTGTCGCTATCTACAACTTGAGACGAGCAGCGCAGCAAGGTGACAGACACAACCCTGAAGCCAAACAATTTGTTATGAAAAACTTTTATGTAGATGATGGACTTGCTTCCTTCTCCAGTAGTGGAGAAGCCATTAACATTTTAAAAAACACTAGAGACTTGCTAGCAGAATCTAACATAAGACTGCACAAAGTGGCTTCCAACAACAGCAAAGTAATGGAAGCATTCCCAGCAGAAGACCGTGCAAAAGACCTCAAAGACCTAGATCTAGGTACAGATTCACCACCCCTTCAAAGAAGCTTAGGGCTTAGTTGGGACTTGAAAACTGACAGCTTCACCTTCCGAGTATCCAGGGAAGAGAAGCCTTTCACAAAGCGAGGTGTCTTGTCTACGGTCAACAGTCTTTACGATCCCTTGGGGTTTGTCACCATGCAAGGCAAAGCTCTTTTGAGAGAGATTACAACTGAGCTAGAACAAAGTGATTGGGACACACCTCTACCTGAAAAGAAAGAAATGCAGTGGAAGTTGTGGAAAGACTCTTTGCTGGAGCTTGAGCGATTTAGCATCCAAAGACCATACGTCTCTGTTTCTTTGTCTGTTACAAAACGAAGAGAGATACACGTGTTTTCAGATGCATCCACCGTGGCTATAGCAGCTGTAGCCTACCTTAGAGTCATAGACACTCAGGGACAAAGCCATGCAGGATTCATCTTGGGAAAGTCCAAACTGGCTCCAAGACCTGCTCACACAGTCCCACGCTTAGAACTTTGTGCTGCTGTCCTCAAACAGACTAACTGGTTCACAGGTCCATCCTTCTTGACTGGACCAGAAACTGAAGAGACTGATCAGAAAGGAACTTTTCAGCTTGTAGAACCAGACCAAGACAAAGAGGTAAGACCTCTAGTTGCAGTTTACAAGACTCTAACCAACAGAGAAGGTCTTGGCTCATGTAGGTTCGAAAGGTTTTCCAGCTGGAAGTCACTAATCCGTGCCATAGGGAAACTCATCTGCTTGGCCAGATCCTTCAGCAAAACAGATTCGTTCTGACTGTGGCACAAACTTTATTGAAGCCTGCAAAGAATTGAAGATCGTTGCAACAGACTCAGAGACAAGTAACTATCTTCAAAATCAAAGATGCACTTGGATCTTCAATCCTCCTCATGCCTCACATATGGGAGGAGCTTGGGAGAGGATGATTGGAGTAGCTCGTCGCATTCTAGATGCAATGCTTCTAAAGATTGGATCTACTCGTCTCACACACGAAGTCTTAACCACGCTGATGGCTGAAGTCATGGCTATCATGAACGCCAGACCTTTGGTCCCAGTGTCTACTGACCCAGAGATGCCAACCGTCTTGACACCGGCAACGTTGCTGACCCAGAAGATGGAGATGGTGACAGCTCCCAACGGGGACTTTGATCTTAAAGACTTGTACACCAAGCAATGGAAACAAGTTCAAAGCCTTGCTGATATCTTCTGGAAGAGATGGAGGCAGGAGTACCTGACGACCCTCCAACCACGCAACAAATGGCAAGCCGACAAGCCCAACTTACAAGTTGGAGATGTTGTTCTACTAAAAGACTCTCAGGCCCACAGGAACGAGTGGCCAATTGGACTCATTGTGGGGACTGATGCTAGTAGTGATAGCAGAGTCAGGAAAGTAGAGGTCAGAGTAGTAAAACAGGGCACCCCTAAGGTGTACCTTAGACCCATCACGGAAGTCGTTTTACTCCTTCCAGGAGTTTAATAGTGGCATATCATTATTATGCCAGGTGGGGAGTGTGCTGCCTTGTATTACACAAGGCATTCTTTAGCATTCAGCAGTGTCTGTCCCCTTTAAGGTTAGGGACGTCCTGTCTGCTAACTTGGGAGGAAGTGACCTCATCTCTTCAGACTGAAGAAATTCTACTATGCAAGTAGATGTGGGATGCTGTTCTCTCTTCATATATGGGCTTGATTAGACCACCAAAGTCTGTAAGTACCCCTCCTATATACTGAGGAATGTTATGTATATAGCTAGGTAGTTAGATATGTACTCATGTCTGTTTTATTATGTTTGTATTTCAGTTTTACCGCGCATTCTCATTATGTCACATGTTATCAGTAAAAGATCATCGGTTATCAATCATCGACTCTTTACTGTGTGGACATCAAAGGTTATACTGCCTGTTACCCTCTGTAACCCTTTCATAACTGCAGAGAAGGCAGGACACCAGGTGATGTCAATCTCAAAGGTTTTAAATGCCCAGACTCATCTGACCTTGCCCCAACAATCAGCACCATGGGTTCTTCTAAGCAGTTGTCTAGAAAACTGAAACTGAAAATAGTTGACGCTCACAAAGCTGGAGAAGGCTATAAAAAGATAGCAAAGCGTTTTCAGATGTCAATATCCTCTGTTCGGAATGTAATTAAGAAATGGCAATCATCAGGAACAGTGGAAGTTAAAGCAAGATCTGGAAGACCAAGAAAAATATCAGACAGAACAGCTCTCAGGATTGTGAGAAAAACAATTCAAAACCCACATTTGACTGCATGATCCCTCCGGAAAGATCTGGCAGACACTGGAGTTGTGGTACACTATTCCACTATAAAGAGATACTTGTACAAATATGGTCTTCATGGAAGAGTGATCAGAAGAAAACCTCTTCTACGTCCTCACCACAAAAATCATCGTTTGAACTTTGCAAATGAACATATAGACAAGCCTGATGCATTTTGGAAACAAGTTCTGTGGACCGATGAGGTTAAAATTGAACTTTTTGGCCGGAATGTGCAAAGGTACGTTTGGAGAAGAAGGGGCACAGAATTTAATGAAAAGAACCTCTGTCCAACTGTTAAGCATGGGGTTGGGTCAATCATGCTTTGGGGTTGTGTTGCAGCCAGTGGCACAGGGAACATCTCACGAGTAGAAGGAAAAATGGATTCAATAAAATTTCAGCAAATTTTGGATGGTAACTTGATGCCATCTGTGAAAAAGCTGAAGTTAAAGAGAGGATGGCTTCTACAAATGGATAATGATCCTAAACACACCTCGAAATCCACGGGGGATTACATCAAGAGGCGTAAACTGAAGGTTTTGCCATGGCCTTCACAATCTCCTGACCTCAACATAATTGAAAATCTATGGATAGACCTTAAAAGAGCAGTGCGTGACAGACAGCCCAGAAATCTCAAAGAACTGGAAGACTTTTGTAAGGAAGAATGGGCAAAGATACCTCAAACAAGAATTGAAAGACTCTTGGCTGGCTACAAAAAGCGTTTACAAGCTGTGATACTTGCCAAAGGGGGCAGTACAAGATATTAACTCTGCAGGGTGCCCAAACTTTTGCAGACGCCATTTTTTTGTTTTCTGTTATTTTGAAAGTGTAAATGATGGAAATAAAATCTAACTTTTGTTGACATATTATAAGAATGTCTAATCTGTAATTTGATGCCTTTTGGAGATTTTTCCATCTTTCCTGGGCTTCTTTATGCACATGAATACAAATTTTTAGCTGGGGTGCCCAAACTTTCGATCCCCACTGTATATCCAATATGTTTCCTTCTTGGATATTTCTTTAATCATATCTGAACCTTTCCAATGTTCATTTATTTTTTCAATACCATACCATTTTTTTCACACTTTTTCTTTGTCATTTATTTATTTATATGTTCATTTAGCGCATTCCTTTTATTTAAAAAACTAATTTTACCACTATTGTTATACTACCCCACATGGAAGAAAAATATATTTGAAATATATTTAAAAAATATTCTTCCCAAATATATTGCCATAGATTTGAAATGCTACAATTGTGGCCATATTCTATATATTTCAATATATATATATATATTGCATGTTGAAATGCATTTTTATTACACAATATATGAAAAATATTTTTAAAAATACATTTTAAATATACTGTATGTCCTTAACCTCTTCACGCTGGCCGAACTCAAATGTGTGGCCTCCCAGCGTCTGGGCCTAGACACCGAGCAATCAATCAATCAATAAACTCCTTCCCTTCCACTCCCACCAAAAAGTCACACTTTTTCCCTAGAAAGTATACAATCCAACATATCCTTTTTGTGGTAAAACATATAAATCCCACATAAAACCCAAAATTAAAATCTACAAATGTAATCAATTTATACAATCAAAATAAATATTATTCACGTAAACTTAAAAATGTGTTCAAATTAAATTCACTCCCAATTGTGTCTCAAAATCACAAAAATAAAATTAAATAAAATAAAATAGAATCCCAATGTGTCCAAAATCCAAGTTCCAAATTTTTTCACTTCAATCCAGTTAAAAGGAAATTGATCCTAAATATTCCATGAAAACCTCAAAAAAAAAGAAAAAGAAAATTCATAGTGTATTATCTTTTTTAAATATATGTAATTCACTCTGTGCAAAAACACAAAACCACTCTTAAAATAGTGAAAAAAAAAAAAAACTTGTGCAAGTAATATATAAATATATACTTACTCTTTCACTGCATAAATAAATAAATAAAACCCAAAATGTGAAAAACTCGTGATCACTCCAACCACTTGTGATACTAGGTACTAGTATTTGTTATTGATTGTATAAATTGATTACATTTGTAGATTTTAATTTTGGGTTTTATGTGGGATTTATATGTTTTACCACAAAAAGGATATGTTGGATACTAGACACCGAGCAGCCGCACATTTGCGTTCTATTAAAAAAGAACATGTGTGCTGAGAGGGCGTGCCCTGCGCGCTCCCAGCGCACATTTCCGGTACTCACGGAAATGACCTTTCCTGATCATGTGGCCGCCCTGTCCCTAAACTCCGCCCCACCTCCTGAAACCCTTAAAGGGCTGGAGGCGCCAGCACGAAGGGGTTAAAAATACATTTAATCTACATTTTTGGAATGCATTTACAAACACATGTAAAAATATATGTTAAAATGACTTTTTTATATGTTAAACAAAATCTGAAGAATATATTTAAAAATATATATCCAGACTCTAGAAGGAATACTCTGCAGCTGTAGACAATATCCAGACTCTAGAAGGAATACTCTGCAGCTGTAGACAATATCCAGACTCTAGGAGCAATACTCTGCAGCCAATCAATCAGCATGGATGGAACCTTTCATATAGTCATCATTTTTCTCCATAAATATTGATTGGCTGCAGAGTATTGCTCCAAGAGTCTGGATATTCCCTACAAACAGAGCAATAGCACTTATGCTGATTTATAATTTGATCAGCATATAGTTCTGGTGAGTTCATCTAATTTATTTGGTGGTGGATTTATCACGGTGTTATGGTTTCCACATAAGTTTCCAGCGTCTGTATGGTGTTTGGACTTTTACACAGAATTACCGTATTTTTCGCTCCATAAGACGCACCTGACCATAAGACGCACCTAGGTTTTAGAGGCGTAAAAAAAGAAAAAAAAATATTCTGAACCAATGGACTGCAGACGTAGTACAGGGGATGACCAGAGACTGCGGACAGAGTACAGGGAATGACCAGAGACTGCAGACACAGTACAGGGGATGACCAGAGACTGCAGACACAGTACAGGAGATGACCAGAGACTGCAGACAGTACAGGGGATGACCAGAGACTGTGGACAGTACAGGGGATGACCAGAGACTGTGGACACAGTACAGGAGATGACCAGAGACTGCGGACAGTACAGGAGATGACCAGAGACTGCGGACACAGTACAGGAGATGACCAGAGACTGCGGACAGTACAGGAGATGACCAGAGACTGCGGACAGTACAGATGACCAGAGACTGCGGACACAGTACAGGAGATGACCAGAGACTGCAGACAGTACAGGGGATGACCAGAGACTGCAGACACAATACAGGAGATGACCAGAGACTGTGGACACAGTACAGGAGATGGTCAGAGACTGCGGACACAGTACAGGAGATGACCAGAGACTGCGGACATAGTACAGGAGATGGTCAGAGACTGCGGACACAGTACAGGAGATGGTCAGAGACTGCGGACACAGTACAGGAGATGACCAGAGACTGCGGACACAGTACAGGAGATGGTCAGAGACTGCGGACACAGTACAGGAGATGACCAGAGACTGCGGACACAGTACAGGAGATGACCAGAGACTGCGGACACAGTACAGGAGATGACCAGAGACTGCGGACACAGTACAGGAGATGACCAGAGACTGCGGACACAGTACAGGAGATGACCAGAGACTGCGGACACAATGCAGGGGATGACCAGAGACTGCAGACAGTGCAGGGAATGACCAGAGACTGCAGACAGTGCAGGGAATGACCAGAGACTGCAGACAGTGCAGGGAATGACCAGAGACTGCTGACCTTTGGGGAGGGAGGGGGAGTGGGTACCTGAATTTGACAGGTACCCGCTCCCACTTCCGCGGAGTTGCCCTTCCCTCTTCTTCCCAGGCCGGCTTCTGTGACAGCCGGGTGCCCACTGCACATGCGCGAGAAGCGCTGCGCTTTGTGAATGGCCCGGCGCCTTCTGGGACCTGTCATGTGTCCCAGAAGACACCGGACCATTCACAAAGCGCAGCACATGCGCAGTGGGCACCCGGCTGTCACAGAAGCCAGCGCGGGAAGACTGTGCAGCGCTGGAGCGAGGAACAGGTAAGGCCCTGCAGGAGAGAAGAGCTGAGCAGCCGGCCCGGTGTTCTGACATGGTGGCGGCAGAAATACCGGACCGGCCGCTTTATATTCGCTCCATAAGACGCACTGACATTTCCCCCCCTTTTTTGGGGGGAAAAAAAGTGCATCTTATGGAGCGAAAAATACGGTATATGGACACTTTTGTTTTTGCTTTTTATTGTTTTTCTCTTGTTTTTATTGGTTAAATATTGGTTATATTAGCGCATTTCTATATTTTTTAAAACAAAAAACAACACCTCTAGACTGGTTATTGAAGGAATAAGTGAATGAGCCTGTGTGCCTTGCTGTGGGGCAGAGTTTTGGGGAAGCCCTGAACAGTAAATCCAGTGGCTTCTACAGGAGTAGCACTACACACATATGTTCTGTTATATTCTTTGTACCTTTTAATGCTGATGGTGCTCCTTCATTTTTATATTTTTTAAATGCTCTTTTCTTATTATTTATGGCTAACTTAACTTTGGATGTGAGCCACATAGGTTTTTGTTTTTAGCCTTTTAGATTTATTGCCCATGGGAATATACACTCACCGGCCACTTTATGAGGTCCACCTTGCTAGTACCGGGTTGGACCTCCTTTTGCCTTCAGAACTGCCTTCATTCTTCATGGCGTAGATTCAACAAGGTGTTTGGAAACACTCCTCAGATTTTGGTTCATAATGACATGATAGCATGCCTTTCTATCATCTCAAACCAGTCTGCCCATTCTCCTCTGACCTCTGACATCAGGGGGTTTATTTACTAAAGCTGGAGAGTCCAAAATCAGACTCCCTTCTGCATAGAAACCAATCAGCTTCCAGGTTTCATTGCCAAAGCTTCATTGAACAAGCTGAGGTTAGAAGCTGATTGGTTTCTATGCAGAAGGGAGTCTGATTTTGGACTCTCCAGCTTTAGTAAATAACCCCCCAGTTGTCCACACAACTGCCCCTCACTGGATCTTTTCTCTTTTTCGGACCATTCTCTGTAAACCCTAGAGATGGTTGTGCGTTAAATCCCTGTAGATCAGTAGTTTTTTAACCACCTCCAGACCGGACACTTTTACCCCCTTCCTGACCAGGGCAATTTTCAGCTTTCAGCGCTATCACACTTTGAATGACAATTGCGCGGTCATGCAACACTGTATCCACAGGAATTTTTTACCATTTTTTTGAGACAGATAAAGCTTTATTTTGGTGGTATTTATTCACTGCTGGGATTTTTATTTTTTTTGCTATGTAAATGAAAATGTCCAAAAAATTTTAAATTTCATCATAAATCTTTGCCAAAATTTATTCCGTTATCTTTTTAGTAAAAAAAAAAAAAATCCAAATTAGTTTATAACCAAAAATTATAATTTTTAAACTTTTTTTTAACATTTTTATTTTATTTTTTTATATTATTATTTATTTATTTTTTTTACATACTGTCACCCTAGCAGTACAGTGTCACCATGGTGACACTGTACTACTTGTGGGGGGTGATGAAGATTTTTTTTTTTTTTTACACTGATTGCTTTTACACCCATATAGGATGTAAAAGCAATCATTTCTCTTTCTCTCTGTCTGCATTCTTGCACTCATTGAGAAGTACTGAGTGAGCTGTGATTGGTCACAGCTTGTCACATGGTACAAGGCTGTTGTGAATAGCCTTGTACCATGTGACCTCTGTGATCATTCACAGATTTCACACATAGTAAGCAATGATGTCACAAGTGACATCTTGCTTACTACTTTGCATGTGATCACTGATTGGCCAATCAGTGATCACATGATCGGGACCTCGTACAGGACACAGCGGGCACTGGATCGTGGTGCTGCGCACTCCCAGGGAGTGCGCACAAGCATGGTGTGGGGAGGCCGGTTATAAACATCCAAGCTACCCTGCAGTGCCACCGTCCTGCCGTTTATATGCAACGGCTGGTCGGGAAGTGGTTAAATACTTAAGCCAGCCCATCTGGCACCAACAACCATGCCATGTTCAAAGTCACTTAAATCCCCTTTCTTCCTCATTCTGATGCTCAGTTTTAACTTCAGCAATTTGTCTTCACCACGTCTAGATGCCTAAATGCATTGAGTTGCTGCCATGTGATTGGCTGATTAGCAAGTTGTGTTACCAAGCAATTGAACAAGTGTACCTAATAAAGTGGCCGGTGAGTGTATTTTGCTTACAGTCAATTTGAAATATTTCCACAGAGACATGTGTAGTCTACAGAAACAACCTGAGAAGGCTGATAACACTGAGATTTCAGTTCAGTGCACGGAAAGTTTAAATGACACTGGATTTCAGGCAGGATCAATAGTTCTTTTTTCTGTGTTTTTCTGTTCTTGGGTTTAACTTTACTTGTATTCGTGTCTCAGAAGTGTTTTGAACAACAATTGGCTCTTGCTTATGAGATTTGATTTCTTTTTCTTTGGCCATGCCAAACGTGTGATATATAAACAAGGGTGCTAATCAAATCTGTCTATTCAGTCGTATCCGACCCTTGGCGATTGCATGGACTGTCACTCATAAGTGACTTTTTTCATGAATTCTCTTAGAAATTGTTTTTACAGGGTAGGTTGTCAGGTCTTTCCCCAACTCCAACCATGCAGGAGATCCCACATGGCCAGGGATGAAACTAGGACAATTTAGACAGGAGCCAATTAACCTACCAGCATGTCTATGGAGGAAACCAGAATACCCAGAGGAAACCCACGCAGGCACAACATGCAAACTCCAGGCAGGTGGTGCTGTGGTTGGAATTCAAACCAACAACCCTAGTACTGCCAGGCAGAAGTGATAGCCACTAAGCCACTGTGCCACCCATTATAATGTTCTTTTTTTTTATGGCTGAACTGGATCAACTGTTGTCTTTTTTCAGCCAGACTAACTATGTAACTAAGTAAGAAACACTTCACTAACTGATTATTTTTTTTTTTAATTTGTAGCCAACATGTCTAACCTCCTGCAGTGTGTGAACGCCCCAATTCTGACCTCCGCCCAGTGTACCAATGCTTACCCCGGTCAGATCTCCGCCAACATGATCTGCGTTGGCTACCTGGAGGGTGGCAAGGATTCCTGCCAGGTAATGTAGCTTTTCTTTCTTCATATGTGATATATAAACAAGGGTGCTAATCAAATCCATCTGTCTATTCAGTCATATCCGACCCTTGGCAATTGCTTAGACTTTCACTCATAAGTGACTTTTTCCATGAATTCTCTTAGCAATAATTTTTACAGGGTAGGTTGACAGGTCTTTCCCCAACCCCCACCATGCAGGAGATCCCACATGGTCAGGGATGAAACTAGGACAATGTAGACAGGAGCCAATTAACCTACCAGCATGTCTTTGGAGTGTGGGAGGAAACCAGAGTACCCAAAGGAAACCCACACGAACACAGGGAGAACATGCAAACTCCATGCAGGAGGTGCCATGGTTGGGAATCAAACCCATAACCCAATTACTGCAAGGCGGAAGTGCTAACCACTAAGCCACTGTGCCGCTCGCTAATCAAATAGAAGTTCAGTTTATTATTGTGTTTGGGTAGTAATCAGTTATAGAAGTTTTTTTTTTTTTCCTTTTTGATAAATCATTTTGGTTTTCTTTTATGTCTTTCTTTTTTGTTAACTATTTGTGTGTCTCTTCCTCATAGGTCATTTTCCTGGCTGCTTTTTGTTGTATTAACACAATAGACAACACATTTAGCTTATTTTTCTTTATTCACAAGCCAATGATACACAACCGTGAAAATAATAGAAAATGTAAAAATATTACATTGACTATAAAAAGAATATTTAGTTGGCGGCCACAGTGCTGGCGATCCAGCCGTTGTAGTTGCAGACCTTGGTGTAGACACCGGGGTAGCCCCTCAGGGCACAGCCGTATCCCCAGGAGACAATACCCTGGAGCTGTCCGTTACACACCACGGGGCCACCGGAGTCACCCTGACAAGAAGAGAGAAATATTAGGACTTGAGAACATGAGGGAAATGTGGCAGTTTGATATAAACATATGAAACACAATGGCATAACTTGGTTAGGAATACCAAAAAAAAAAAATAGAAAACACAGCAAATTAGCCTGAGTTGAAGACGAAATTAGGAAAAAATACAAAGGTGAAAGACAATAGAAAATAGCAAAACCTTATGGGAAAATAATTGAAACAACGATTTTTATATTTCATTTTATTTTATGGTGTGTCTAGGCTGAAGAAAATTTTAAAAATGTGTAGGGGTTTTTGTTTTTAAAATGCATTATCTGTATATCAAAAATGCCTTTTTTCCAGCAGCATGTAGGAGAATCAGTCCACAGCACTTATAGAGTAGTGGTTCAGATTTTCCAAATGTCAAGTACAGTGATGGACTACCATACAGTTGCAAGAAAAAGTATGTGAACCCCTTGGGATTACGTGGAGTTTTGCATGAATTGGGCATAAAATGTGCTCTGAATGGCATCTAAGTCACAACAATAGAAGAACACAGTCTGCTGAACATAATACTACACAAATATTAGATGTTGCCATGGTTTAATTGCACATAACATGTAAACATTCACAGTGCAGGGAGGAAAAAGTATGTGAAGCCCTAGCTTAATGACTTCTCCCAGAGATAATTGGAGCCAGGAGTGAGCCAACTTTGACTCCAATCAGTGTGATGATATTGGATGTGTTGCTGACAGCTGTCCTGCCCTTAAAAAACACACACCTGTTTTGGGTTTACTGGTTTCAAGAAGCACTGTCTGATGTGAACCATGCCTCGCAGAAAAGAGCTATCAGAAGACCTACGATCAAGAATTGTTGACTTGCATGAAGCTGGAAAGGGTTACAAAAGTATCTCCAAAAGCCTTGAGTCCACGGTAAGACAGACTGTCTACAAATGGAGAAAGTTTAGCACTGTTGCTACTCTCCCTAGGCGTGGTCGTCCTGTAAAAATGACTGCAAGAGCACAGCGCAGAATGCTGCATGAGGTAAAGAAGAATCCCAGAGTGTCAGCTAAAGACCTACAGAAATCTCTGGCACATACTAACATTTTTGTTGACACATCTACAATAAGGAAAACATTAAACAAGAATGGAGTACATGGGAGGACACCACGGAGGAAGCCATTGCTGTCCAAAAAGAATATTGCAGCACGTTTGAAGTATGCAAAAGAGCACCTGGATGTTCCACAGCACTACTGGAAAAATATACTGTGGACAGATGAAACCAAGATTGAGTTGTTTGGGAAGAACACACAACACTATGTGTGGAGAAAAAAAGGCACAGCACACCAACATCAAAACCTCATCCCCACTGTAAAACATGGCGGAGGGAGCATCATGGTTTGGGGCTGCTTTGCTGCCTCAGGGCCTGGATGGATTGTTGTCATTGATGGGAAAATGAATTCCAGAGTTTATCAAGACATTTTGCAGGAAAACGTACGACCATCTGTCCGCCAACTGAAGCTCTGCAGAGGATGGGTGAGGCAACAGGACAATGACCCAAAGCATACAAGTAATTCAACAAACCAATGGCTGCAACAGCACAGAATACGCCTTCTGGAGTGGCCCAGTCAGAGTCCTGACCTCAACCCGATTGAAATGCTGTGGCATGACCTTAAGAGAGCGATTCACACCAGACATCCCAAGAATATTGCTACACTGAAACAGTTTTGTGAAGAGGAGTGGTCCAAAATTACTCCAGATCGTTGTGCAGGTCTGATCTGCAACTACAGGAAACGTTTGGTTGAGGTTATTGCTGCCAAAGGAGGGTCAACCAGTTATTAAGTCCAAAGGTTCACATACTTTTTCCTCCCTGCACTGTGAATGTTTACATGTTATGTGCAATTAAACCATGGCAACATCTAATGTTTGTGTAGTATTATGTTCAGCAGACAGTGTTCTTCTATTGTTGTGACTTAGATGACGTTCAGAGCACATTTTATGCCCAATTCATGCAAAACTCCACGTAATCCCAAGGGGTTCACATACTTTTTCTTGCAACTGTATAGGCAGAGAAGGCACCTGCCCGCTGGCCCCATGTTGTTTAAGGGTTCCGCAACAACAGATCAAAATAATATTTGTTTGATCTTGACAGAAAATGAAAATGAAGTGTTGACCAGGGGCAGACTGACCATTTGGAAACTCGGTCACTGCCTGAGGGCCCGGGGTCAGTAGTGGGCCCCATGAGATGCCCCTGGTACCTTTTTCATAGGCTTTTTTGAGTTTGGGCAAGGACACAGGGGCTCCATGATCCCCTATTGCCCGGGGGCCCCATGAGTTGTCAGTCCACCCCTGTTGTTGACTCAACTCAAATGAAAACTTGACATTAAAGACTCAATGGAGAAAATACTTTGCTAATGCAATGTACCCAATAAAAGCCTAAAGTACATAAACCATAGGCATCAAGCTCACAATTGTCTGTTAGAAGCTGATCTTCTTTCAGCAGTTTGTAAAAAAATTTGGTTCAACTTAGGTACATAGTATTATTATTATTTACAGTATTTATATAGCGCCAACCAGGGGAGGACTGACAACTCATGGGGCCACTGGGCAATAGGGGATCATGGGGCCCCTGTGTCCTTGCCCAAACTCAAAAAAGCCTATGAGAGAGGTACCAGGGGCATCTCATGGGGCCCCCTACTGACCCCCCGGGCAATAGGGGATCATTGGGCCCCTGTATCCTTGCCCAAACTCAAAAAAGCCTATGAAAAAGGTACCAGGGGCATCTCATGGGGCCCCCTACTGACCCCGGGCCCTCGGGCAGTGCCCGAGTTTCCAAATGGTCAGTCTGCCCCTGGCGCCAACAGTTCGCTCAGCGCTGTACATTACAATGGGAGACAATACATGAGACAGTACAATACCAAAACAATGCGATACACGAGCGGTTCAAGGGCCCGTCTCCTTGGAGCTTACAATCTAGGAGGTAGTACATACTTAGTTAAATGTTATCACATGAGAATCCTCCAGAAACCTGCAAGAGGGGGGCCTCAAGGTTTTTGACTGCCTAGGGGTCTCCACAGAGTTTAATATGGCACTGGTCCAACAAGACCCATGCATGGTGCCCCAGTCAAAAATGCTGCTCTGGGAACATGAGCGTTGTTGATTGGAGCACAATAACTGTGACTGTGTGAGGGGGTGTTAGGCTGGCAGCATGCTGAAGATCCGGACCACTGCACTTAGCAGGAGAAAACTGACAACTCATGGGACCCCCGGGCAATAGGGGATCATGGGGCCCCCGTTTCCTTGCCCAAACTCAAAAAAGCCTATGAAAAAGGTACCAGGGGCATCTCATGGGGCCCCCTACTGACCCCAGGCCGAGTTTCCAAATGGTCAGTCCGCTCCTGGCTCTTACACACAGCCATCATTCCACTGGGACGGCACACAGCAGTTTGTTATATTAATAAAAACAAGAAATCTGACACAGTCTTAACTGTTTATTCTGTCGGATTGCATTCCGCTATTAAAACATTAAGGTTTAATCGACCTTTAATCTTTATGCCACTTTTTTTCAATGATTGTACTCAGTAATAATGTTTCATCTGAATGATAAAAGAAAAAGAAAGGCTACATTACCTGGCAGGAATCCTTGCCACCCTCCAGGTAGCCAACGCAGATCATGTTGTCGGTGATCTCACCGGGGTAAGCATTGGTACACTGGGTGGTGGTCAGAATTGGGGCGTCCACACACTGCAGGAGGTTAGGCATGTTGGCTATAAATTAAAAAACAAAATCAGGTAGTGAAGTGTTTCTGATATGTTTGGTTCAAAATGATGGGAATGGTAAACAATTTCAGGTGATCTTAAAACTGTTAATGTGTGTACAATCCATCAAGTTTAACAACAAAAAAAATCAATAATAAAAAAAAAAACCCTAAACCTGTAGAGGAAGGCACAAAACCCTTAAAAGTTTGATCCCTGTTAAGGAAAATCTATTCTCATGTTTGGTTCTACAGCTGCAAATATATCAATTTTTAAAATGTATATAGTTACATAGTTATATAGTTATATAGTTAGTCTGGCTGAAAAAAGACAAAAGTCCATCCAGTTCAACCACAGAAAAAAAAAAGTTATAATCCTATACCCACAGTTGATCCAGAGCAGGGGTCCTCAAACTTTTTAAACAGGGGGCCAGTTTACTGTCCCTCAGATCGTTGGAGGGCCGGACTATAGTTTAAAAAAAAAACTATGAACAAATGCGGACACAGTACAGGAGATGACCAGAGACTGCGGACACAGTACAGGAGATCACCAGAGACTGCGGACATACAGCGGCAGTGGGAATACTGGGCCGGCCGCTCCATAAGACGCACAGACATTTCCCCCCCAAGTGTGTCTTATGGAGCGAAATATACGGTAAATGCAGGACACCTTGCTGGGTCAGATCTGTTTACAATGTAAAGAGAGGGGGGAGGAGATAAGGAGGGGTGAGAGAGGAGGGGGAGAGAGAGAGAGGAGGGGGGATAGAGAGAGAGGAGGGGGGAGGGGGGAAAGAAAGAAGGGGGAGGGAGAGAGAGAGGAGGGGGAGAGGGAGAGAGAGGGGGGGAGAAAGAGGAGGAGGGGAGGGGGAGAGAGAGAGTAGGGGGAGAGAGGAGGGGGGAGAGGAGGTGGTGAGGGGGGGGAGAGAGGAGGTGGGGAGGGGGGGGGGAGAGAGGAGGGGGGAGAAAGAAAGAGGAGGGGGGGAGAGAGGAGGGAGAGAGAGAGCGGAGGGGGGAGAGGAGGGGGGAGGGGGAGAGAGAGGAGGGGGAGAGAGCGATAGGAGGGGGGGAGAGAGGAGGGAGAGAGAGGGGGGGAGAGGAGGGGTGAGAGAGAGGAGGGGGGGAGAGGAGGGGGATAGATAGAGAGAGAGATAGAAGAGAGAGAGAGGAGGGGGGAGAGAGAGAGAGGAAGGGGGGAGAGTGAGGAGGGGGGAGGGAGAGGGAGAGAGGAGAAAGGAGGGAAAGAGAGAAGGAGGAGATCGATCATCTATTGCACTTATCTAGGGTCCGTGGCCGTGATACCCGTCATGCAGCGATGGAGTCTCCTCTCTTGCTCCCCCTCTTCATGGTCAGCTCTAGGCTCCGCCCTCCGGCCGTGACGGTTGCATGCACTGACCAGAATAGATGGCCGGCTGGCTGCAGAGAGGCCAGGTGAGTGGTGCGGGTTCATAAGCCAAGCCCAACTTCCCCTGTTCTAGAATTGCTGATCCCGCCCTCCTGCCTCCCGCCCGAGCCCTGCCGATCTCTCCCGACCTGCCAAACCCTAGTCCGTTGCGGCAGATACGCCCCTGCCCGGCGGGCCGGATAAATGTCCTCGGCGGGCCGCATGTGGCCCATGGGCCGTAGTTTGAGGACCCCTGATCCAGAGGAAGGCAAAAATTATTATTATTGTTGATAGTATTTAAATTCAGCCAGATGTTTGATTTACATGTCACTGGAATTATTACTATTAAATCTAGACCAAACTTCCTTTAAACGCAAAAAACAAATTGCAAGAGATCAAGGCAAAGAATATGACTAAATGAATGGTGCAATACAATTATTTGCCTTGACTTAATGACATCAGACAAATGCAAAAGACTAATATATCTGACTTGATGTTAGGCTACAGAAAACTAATTTTACCATTGATATTATTATACTAATATACTACACAACCAAGTTATTCATAAAAGTAGTGTAAGGATAGTGGGAGGACCAATGCAAACTATTAAACTATTCCTTAATACCCCAGTACCTAGTTTTTTGGAACATCAACAACAATTGTTTCCAAACAAAACTTTAATCTCATTATTGACATGTATTTCAATACTAGCTAACAGATAATACTATATTTCAATGCTGTTTTCTTTTTACTTACTGCCACTGCTCAGGGTATTGCCCCATCCGGAGATCAGACAGTTGGTTCCAGCGGGAGCACAGCCAGTGGGCAGAGCCACCACATTGACGTATGAGTTGAGGGTGGCTGGAGAGGCCAGCTTAACTAACATGATGTCATTGTCAATGGTTCTGGAGTTGTAGTTGGGATTTCTGATGACCTTGGCGGAGTTGATGTTCTGCTCGGTGCCCTCATTAACTGCAATGTTGTGCTCTCCCAGTCTGACCTGCATGGTCCTATTTCAATGATATATAAAAAAAGTTAGAAAATCACGTGCTTTTCTTTGGAACATATTAAGGGGTAAGTTTTAATATCTTTAATTATAGTTAAACAGATACTCACATTTCAATGTAACAAAGAACAGTGCAGCGCTCAAGAATAAATAAATGGATGAAGACAAAATATATATATACATATAAAAAGTCTGTGCAATATCCGCGGTATTGTCTGATAAGGTGAATATACTTCCGGAGTATGTACTGCCTCGAAATAACAGCAATGCGCACTCACCAGAAACGCATGGATCATGCGCATGTAGGAATAATCATCCCAGGTATCCGATCCATCGAAGACCGAGTGGTGGACGTCCTATTCACGGTGGGTCATCAGAAAAACCACGACAGATCCAGAGGTCCCCTTAAGGCTAGTCACACTGATAGTGTTGATCCCTCTTCTGGCTGGTGAGGGCACCCTTTCTGTGGGAGTAGCAGCTCCAAGAAGGAGCCCCAAAAAACAGGTGCCAGAGATAGTGTAGCATGTTCTTTAGGTGATTTTATTAGTCAGACATAGCAATAGGGCAGTATGCACATCACAGCATATGTGTAAAGGTAAAAGACAGCATTACTGACCCCAATAAAGATGGCCGCCGGGCCTCCTCGTGTCTACGTCTGACTAATAAAATCACCTAAAGAACACCCTCACCAGCCAGAAGAGGGATCAACGCTATCAGTGTGACTAGCCTTAAGGGGACCTCTGGATCTGTCAAGGTGTTTCTGATGACCCACCGTGAATAGGACGCCCACCACTCGGTCTTCGATGGATCGGATACCTGGGATGATTATTCCTACATGCGCATGATCCATGCGTTTCTGGCGAGTGCGCATTGCTGATATTTCGAGGCAGTACATACTCCGGAAGTATATTCACCTTATCAGACAATACCGCGGATATTGCACAGACTTTTTATATGTATATATATATTTTGTCTTCATCCATTTATTTATTCTTGAGAGCTGCACTGTTCTTTGTTACATTGATATACGTATATTTTAAAGGTATTGTGGTTACCTGAAGTGTTCTAGCTGCTGTATACATTTGAGAGCGCTCACTACAAATTGCTTTTTATCTGTTAGACACTCACATTTGTATACACCATGAAAGCAGCAGTGGGAAAGTCAGTCTGGCTTGGAAAGGGTGTTGTGTGTACCAGAGAATTTAAAAAGCTCAAAGGCTATTACATCAATGCTATGTTTTTTAGCAAAGAAATTTGAACTTATGATCTACAGTATTTTGCTAGAAAGGTATTTTGTTATCAAGCTAGAACTGGACAGGCTAGTCACTCATTTTTATGGGTTAAGTTTTGGTTATGAAACATTTTTATATAATAAATAAAGCTAACTCTGCCCAGTTGAAAATGTGAACTGCAGTATTTATTTAATAAAAAAACAGTTCAGGCAATCTAACCAACGAGATGGTAAAATTCAAGAAGATGCCCTTATACCATCTGTTTATCTTCAATTGTGGGCCTATTCATGTCCACCTCAACCATCTCCCCAAATGTATTAATCTCATGTATATCTTGGTAAACCCCTAACTATTGTGTTTTGAACATCCTATTCCAAAACTATATCATGGAATCCCCCCTACCCAAGTGTGTCCAGAACATTTGTGAGCTAGAGGAAAAGACTTAGTTTGCAGCTGGCATTTGAATTAAACCCAAATGTATTGAGTAGGGTTGAGGTATGGACTAAGCAGGCCACTGCTTAGTCCACTCATCAAACCATGTCTTTATGGGGCTGGCCGTGTACACAGCGCTGAGACAGAGAAGGGCTTTCCTGATTGCTTGCCAGAGGGTGGTAGGTGTTGTGGTCAGATGTTGTGGTCAAATTCAAAACCCTAACACTGGCGTACAAAGCTGTCCACCATACTGCCCCGAACTACATCACCGACCTAATATCCAAGTACCACCCAACACGCACACTTCACACCTCACAAGTCCTCCTTCTCTCTAGTTCCCTGGTCTCCTCCTCCCATGCCCACCTCCAGGACTTCTCCAGGGTGTCACCCATCCTCTGGAACTCCCTGCCCCAACCCATCAGACTATCACCTACTCTCCTCTCCTTTAGGCATACCCTGAAAACCCATCTCTTCAGGGAAGCCTACCCCACCCCCTGCTAACTTGCCGACCTCCTCCACTCTTCCTACCACTCCATCCCCCACAGCTATCTCCTCCTGTACCACCATCCCCTCCCTCCTAGATTGTAAGCTCGAAAGAGCAGGGCCCCCAATCCCCTCATGTTTTGCATTGTATTGTTATTGTTCTGTCACATGTCCTGCCCCCCTTTGTAATGTACAGCGCTTAGCGAACTATCGGCGCTTTATAAATACTGTACAATAATAATAATGTCCACAAATTTTTGGCTATATAGTGTATTATAATCCCTCAAGATAACCAATAGCCTTTATACCTGCTGTAGGGGATTGTAGCTTTTCAGCTTTGGCACTTTGGCCTCGTTTTTACGGTCCCAACCTCTCTACCCCTTTGAGTCTGCTGGAGACCCGTTCCACGGTTTCCTCTTGCAAGGTGGTCTGAGCTACAGGATCGTGTTTTCATTTATATTTCCACTGTTATTATGTGATTTGTTTGTATCTATGAGCTTCGCCTGCGTTGCGAGGTATACTGTACGGTTTTGGAGGGACTACAAAGGCTATGGTTGTATATTTGTTATGATTTATAACAATAAAAATATTAAAACAGAAGATGACCAATAGCCAAGCACTGAGAAGTTATGAAAACAAAATGAAAACAGTATGTTCCTCAAACTTTATTACCAAAAGAAAATTAGATATTCTTTGGCACAATTGTTACATTGTTTAATTTGAGTAACTTACATTTTCTAAAAAAAATCATGCATGTTTGGCCAATGATGTTAACCCAGCAATGGGCAAACTACGGCCCGCGGGCCGTATACGGCCCGGCGGACCTTTTAATCCGGCCCGCGGAGCGTGGCAAACATCGGCTGTCAGAATGTGTGTAGGCGGGGCAGCGTGAGGAACGTGAGGGGAGGCTCCTCTCACAGTTCGCCCTGAAGACCGGAACAGCGCGGGAACACGGCGAGAGGAACGCGCGGAGCAAAGGTAAGTGAATTGACACAGGGGGGACTTGGGGACTTAATATGGGGGATGAATTAATATGGGGAATGAATTACTATATGGGGGATGAATTAATATGGGGAATGAATTACTATATGGGGGATGAATTACTATATGGGGGATGAATTACTATGGGGGATGAATTACTATATGGGGGATGAATTACTATGGGGGATGAATTACTATGGGGGATGAATTACTATATGGGGGATGAATTACTATGGGGGATGAATTACTATATGGGGGATGAATTACTATGGGGGATGATTTACTATATGGAGGATGAATTACTATGGGGGATGAATTACTGTATGGGGGATGAATTACTATGGGGGATGAATTACTATATGGGGGATGAATTACTATATGGGGGATGAATTACTATATGGGGGATGAAATACTATGGGGGATGAATTACTATATGGGGGATGAATTACTATGGGGGATGAATTACTATGGGGGATGAATTACTATGGGGGATGAATTACTATATGGGGGATGAATTACTATGGGGGATGAATTACTATAGGGGATGAATTACTATGGGGGATGAATTACTATATGGGGGATGAATTACTATATGGGGGATGAATTACTATGGGGGATGAATTACTATGGGGGATGAATTACTATGGGGGATGAATTACTATATGGGGGATGAATTACTATGGGGGATGAATTACTATATGGGGGATGAATTACTATGGGGGATGAATTACTATATGGGGGATGAATTACTATGGGGGATGAATTACTATATGGGGGATGAATTACTATGGGGGATGAATTACTATGGAGGATGAATTACTATGGGGGATGAATTACTATATGGGGGATGAATTACTATGGGGGATGAATTACTATAAGGGGGATGAATTACTATATGGGGGATTAATTACTATGGGGGATGAATTACTATATGGGGGATGAATTACTATGGGGGATGAATTACTATGGGGGATGAATTACTATGGGGGATGAATTACTATATGGGGGATGAATTACTATGGGGGATGAATTACTATATGGGGGATGAATTACTATGGGGGATGAATTACTATGGGGGATGAATTACTATATGGGGGATGAATTACTATGGGGGATGAATTACTATGGGGGATGAATTACTATATGGGGGATGAATTACTATATGGGGGATGAATTACTATGGGGGATGAATTACTATATGGGGGATGAATTACTATATGGGGGATGAATTACTATGGGGGATGAATTACTATGGGGGATGAATTACTATATGGGGGATGAATTACTATGGGGGATGAATTACTATGGGGGATGAATTACTATATGGGGGATGAATTACTATGGGGGATGAATTACTATATGGGGGATGAATTACTATGGGGGATGAATTACTATATGGGGGATGAATTACTATATGGGGGATGAATTACTATGGGGGATGAATTACTATATGGGGGATGAATTACTATGGGGGATGAATTACTATATGGGGGATGAATTACTATGGGGGATGAATTACTATGGAGGATGAATTACTATGGGGGATGAATTACTATATGGGGGATGAATTACTATGGGGGATGAATTACTATAAGGGGGATGAATTACTATATGGGGGATTAATTACTATGCTTACTATGGGGGAATATTACTATACTTACTATGGATGACACATGCACATCATTCATCTACTCATGGTCCGGCCCCCGGGTCCAATATATGAACCCATTGCGGCCCTCAAGTCAAAAAGTTTGCCCACCCCTGTGTTAACCTGTTAAAAACACTATGTAACTATCAAAAATTTGCTAAAGTTTGCCATTATATATCCAGGGGATTTAACTTACGCCTTGTAGCAGTGAGC
Source organism: Staurois parvus (assembly GCF_062004578.1). Lineage (NCBI taxonomy): Eukaryota > Metazoa > Chordata > Amphibia > Anura > Ranidae > Staurois > Staurois parvus. The sequence continues at coordinate 1,426,254 of NW_028318554.1, read as the reverse complement.
AGCGGAGACCACCCACAGGCTGTTAATCAGGGAGCCACCACAGAAGTGATATCCGGAATTCAGGGATACCTGCCAGGGTTGAGAGTATGCCCCACAGGTGTATCCCCCAACGATTTTATCATCATCGTAGGCAGCTGTAGAGAAGAGGAGAGGCAAGGCAAGATGGTAAATGTTAAATACAAAGTACAGCAACATATAGATAAATATATCTTATATTTTTCCAAAGCAAGACAGGCCCAAAATGGATTTTTATTGGTTGATGTGTATACAGCACTTTTCTCTTTGCATTGTTTGATATTAGTGTATCTTATACGTTCTGAATGGACTGGAGAAGAGTTATATTGTGATTAGGTTTTTATTGCTATAGTTGGATCAGAAGATTGTAGTGGAGAGTTTAAAGGTTTTATTCTAAATGTGTAATACATTTGATACCCAATGCATTTAAAGGGCCACACTGCTACGGGAAACTGACTGTGGATATGATTGATTCTTGTATCAAGATAGTGTAGTGGATTGTGATAGACAGTCCACGTTCTATTAGATGATCAGTAAAATGACAATTTTATAGTCTTGCTACTTTCTGCTTCTTGCTCTTTAAATTCCTTACTCTTTTAAGTAAACAATCAGATATAAGTTGGCAGAACAATGATAATTAAGATGGCGCCTTCATCCGGAGTCTCACCCTAGGTGACTCATTAGGAGAAAAGTATCTTTTAATGTAAACAACCCCCCATAAAAGGGAATGAGTCTTTTTGGGGACAATGATTGGAAGATATCAACACGGATGAAAGAACACGCAGAAACCCAGTGGACTTTTCACCCAATCAATGTATATGCTTTGCCTGCATCATGAGCACTATAAATGATACTGTTAGTTCCTCAATAAAACAGAATTTTAGGAAGTTGACAAACTGCAACATTGTCAGTGTCTTGCTTCCACGTGCACGTAATTCTATAATAATTTGGCTCACTCGTAGATCACAATAAATGGTCTGTAGGTGACCTAGTCCAAAACAGTAGCACTTACTAGCTGCTGAAGGGGAGTATACAAGAGTTGGAGTTCCCAATAACTATTCCCTTAAACCCTGATGAATGGCAAAGAGCGTGGCCTCTGAAATGCTTTGGATATTAAATGTATTACAGATCTGGAATCTGGATCTCCAGTCTTCTGATCCAACTCTAGCATTTATATCTCAAGGTTTCCTCAGGAGTCTCTCAGTGTATTGAAGCAGCCCACATACCACCTAGATGTACCACATTCCAGCCCACATACCACCTAGATGTACCACATTCCAGCCCACATACCACCTAGATGTACCACATTCCAGCCCACATACCTAGATGTACCACATTCCAGCCCACATACCACCTAGATGTACCACATTCCAGCCTACATACCACCTAGATGTACCACATTCCAGCCCACATACCACCCAGATGTACCACATTCCAGCCCCCATACCACCCAGATGTACCACAGGGATAATAACAATATAGATCTGAATTAATCAATCGCAGATACTAAGTGATATCTACCTTATGTTGCAGAGCCATCTAATTCATCACCACAAATTTGTTATTGCTGTTTGTGTCTCAGATGGGAAGATTCTGTGACCAGTGACACCGGCACTTGGAAATCTAACAGAACACTTGTAACTGGAGCAGACAGTGAGGGGGAATCTGCCAAAGGGGACACCTGTTCCACAGATAACTGTCTAAATGGGGATTTTCCTCACTTTGGAGTGGTTTTCCCTCACTGCCTATTGTATTTGTGGGACAGGAAGTGGTGGATTATCTCCCCAATGGGACAGAGAGAAAAATAAAACAGAAGGCATTGACCATCCTATACTTCATCCAAAACAAAAAAAAAATGTTTTAGATACACTTTTAATAACTCTAAGGCAACATGTACATGGTACACTTCTGAATGATGGAAACTGCTGGAAAACATAGGTTAAAAAACATCTGTTTAGCCACTTTTGCATAACGCATTTATGTGCATTTTTTAAAAATATGCACAGGAGAACCTCCCAAATGCACTGAAAAGTGGGAAATTATTAACTGTTTCAGACTGTTTCAGAGAAATACAGAGAGTAGAAGCAGAGACAGCAGTATGTGTTGAGATTAGCTTAGGTGTGAGTTGCTCATTAACATTTATTTTGTTTCTAAGGGTGGGAAAGGTGTCTGGTGGAGGGAGTTATTAAGGCCACCTGGCAGGGGGTCTTCATGAGGAATTTGAGGTATGAATGGTCATTAGCGTATCTTTTGTTTCCACCTGGAGAAGTCTGAGTTGTGAATTGGTCATTACTATGTGTGACAAGCTTGGTAGGAACATCCTGTGTTCAGTGTTTTGTCCATCTGAGTACCTTGAAAACGCTTTTCATGCATTTTTCATGATAAAAAAGGGCTCTGGACAGCATCGGGAACTGGAAGAGTTAAAATAAATTTCAAACACAAACGCTTCTAAACGCAATTTGCCGCATTTAGCCGCGTTTACAAGCATTTTGCTTTTGAAACGCTGATAAAGTCGACTGCTGAATGCAAGTTTTCTGTGTTCAAAAAAATGACTGTAAACTCAAATGCCTGTAAACGACTGTAAACGAAGGTGTGTACATGGACACATAGGAAAACATTAGGGAGAGTTCAGGGGCTGCTGAAAAAAACACAGAACAGCTCCTAAACGTGCGTTTATCAGCTGCAGTGTACATGAGCCTTAATGCTTTGTTTATTAAGGCATCCAATTGAAACTTCTATTTTGGTTAGAAGTGAGGAAGACTTTTAGATTCTCATTGATTTTTGTATCCTTTTTCTCGACTTTTCTCTTTAGTTGCCGTCCTTCGAGCAGGTGGCAGTGGCATGAGAAATGATGAAAACAAATTCCCAAACAGGACACAGCCTGTTATTCTGTTCCTCTTTGGAGTAATATCCCCTCAATGTCTATACAGGTATCTTCAGAAAACGAAGTGAGAGCAATCTCATCAAATGGGACCCAGAGAGCAATTACATAAACTTGTTTCAGGGACAACTGCCTAAGTAGGGAATTTCCTTCACTGTAGAGTGACTTCTCCTCACTTCCTGTTGGGTTCATGGGACAGGAAATGGTGGAATATTTACCCAATAGGACAAAGAGAGCAGAAAATGCTAGGGGTCACTAAACATTTCCAACTCTATAAAAAACTAAAAAAAAATGCTTTAGATACACTGGAATTATTGAACAAAGCGTGTTGGTACAGAGCCACAACTCTTTGGATTAATTTCCTCTTAATGCCTATACATTATTTTTTGGGACAAGAAGAGAAGGTAGTCTCCAAAAATTGGACCTAAATTAAAAAATATCACATGTAAACGAGTTTTAATCTTTCCCTAATCTACGTAAAACTTTAAAAACAAATGTGGATGGAGTTGGCTTTTAGCAAAAATACAAAGGGACTTGAGGGAATAATGGGGGCCATAGACGGGTCAAAAATTGGCTGATTTTTCAGCCGAAAATAAAATCGGCCGATTTTCGGATCGTTAGTGGGCCATTTGTTCGGCCGTTTTTCGGTATTTTGGCAGATTTTTTTTATCGGTAAAGTTGGAAAAAAATCTGCCGATTTTGCCGATCGGCCGATTTTCGCGGCAATGATGGGCAAATCGGCTGATTTTTTACCGATAAAAAAATCTGCGCATGAGCAGTGACCTGCAAGAGGAAGACAAACAGAAGAAAAAGAAGAAGATGAAGAGGATGAAGAAGAAGAGGATGAAGAAGAAGAAGAGGATGAAGAAGAGGATGAAGAAGAAGAGGATGAAGAAGAGGATGATGATGAAGAAGAAGAAGAGGATGAAGAAGAGGATGAAGAAGAAAAGGATGATGATGAAGAAGAAGAAGAAGAAGAAGAAGAAGAGGATGATGAAGAAGAAGTGGAAGAAGAAGAGGATGAAGAAGAGGAAGAATAATAATAATAAGAAGAGGATGATGATGATGAAGAAGAAGAAGAATAAGAAGAAGAGGATGATGATGAAGAAGAAGAAGAAGAAGAAGAAGAAGAGGATGAAGAAGAAGAGGAAGAAGAAGAGGATGATGATGAAGAAGAAGAGGATGAAGAAGAGGATGAAGAAGAAGAAGAGGATGAAGAAGAGGATGAAGAAAAAGAAGAGGATGAAGAAGAGGATGATGAAGAAGAGGATGATGATGAAGAAGAAGAAGAAGAGGATGAAGAAGAGGATGAAGAAGAATAAGAATAAGAAGAAGAGGATGATGATGAAGAAGAAGATGAAGAAGAAGAGGAAGAAGAAGAGGATGAAGAAGAAGAATAAGAGTTTGAAGAAGAGGATGAAGAAGAGGATGAAGAAAAGGATGAAGAAGAAGAGAATGAAGAAGAGGATGAAGAAGAGGAAGAAGAAGAGGAAGAAAAAGAGGATGAAAAATAAGAGGAATTCCACTCCGGCCAAAAGTGTCCCTGCAGAGAGCTCCGCTATTTCTTTGACAGTTCCTTGACATCTACAGCGGTTGCAACATTGTATCTATTTGTTTCCAAATAAAAACATCTGTATCCTAAATGGATACAAATAGATACATTGTTGCAACCGCTGTAAATGTCAAAGAACTGTCAAAGAAATAGTGGAGCTCTCTGCAGGGACACTTTTTGGCGGCTGTAGACGGGATGAAAATCGGCCGATTTTTTTTACCATTGCTGGTAACGTCGGCCGCTTGAACGACCGATTTTTCGTTTTTTTAAAGAAAAATCGGCCGTTTTTCTCCCCGTCTATGGTCTGCATAAGTTAAAAGTGCTAGATTTTGAAAATACAATGAGACATTGGACAAGGGAGGACAAACGTTCAGGTAGTAGTAAGTTGAAGAACTCACCAACTGCTCCGAGGAGCATACAGATCAGAAGGAACTTCATGGTGAAATCCAGGCCAGATACGTTGACAGTGGTAGCAGCCAGTATTTATATCCAAAAAAATGAACTACTTCAACTTGAACTCTCCTCAACTTTTGATAACTTATCATTGAACAAGGCAATGTAAAGATAGTGTACTACAGAGATGAAGGACTGTTTACCAAGAACTATTTTAAACTAATCAGCAAATAATTTAGAACCTTGAATGATTGCCCCTTGTACTCCGACATATATACATTAAAAGTACAGTTTTCTTTTTTGCTAATTTTATTTTTTCAATTAAAGGAAATAATTTATAGGGAATGGACAAGCTAATCCCTTTATAGGCAAATGATAATGGTTTGGGGTTATTTTATTTTTAGCTCTTTTTCTATGATTTTTTAAACTGTTGGTATACATTGTATTTTTTACAAGATGTACATATTTTTTTTTTTAACAAATAAACATTTAATGCTTAAGCTTTACCTCATTTACTAAGCTTGGAGCAACTGCACTTGCACAGCACACAGTCTATGTGCCTTTAGTAAATCAACCCACAGCCACTATGTTGTCCAAGGTTTTGCTCACCTCCTCATGAGAAGAAATCAGATTTGTTTGACAACTTCTGTCTTTCATGAATCCATACTGGCTGTTGCTTAAAATATTTTTCTAGCTGGAACACATATATATGGTCTTTTATTAAACTCTCCAGTATCTTCCCAACTATAGAAGTTAAACTTACCAGTCTGTAGTTACTTGGTAAAGACTTTGACCCCTTTTTAAATATAGACTCCACATTGGCCAGTCCAGTGGTTCTATGCCAGTCATTAGAGGGTCCCTAATAATTAGAAAAAATGTCTTCGAAATGACAGAGTTCAATTCGTTCAGGACATGTGGGTGTATGCCATCCGGTCCATGTGCTTTATTCACCTTTTATTCTGTCTAAATGTTTCTGAACTATATCAATTGTGAGCAGGGGCGGACTGACCAGTTGGAAAGTCAGGCAATGCCCGAGGGCCTGGGGTCAATAGGGATGGCACGAGATGCCCCTGGTACCTTTTTCATAGGCTTTTTTGAGTTTGGGCAAGGACACAGGGGCCTCATGATCCCCTATTGCACGGGGGCCCCATGAGTTGTCAGTCCGCCCCTGATTGTGAGCCATTGTGGATCATCTGGAGCTGTGTCAGTACCACGCCCATTATGGACAAGAGCTCCCACATGCTCCTTTGTATACACAGAGCTGATGAAGGTATTTCATAAATTTACCTTCTCTTTGTCCCCAGTCACCCTCTCTAGATTATTTTGTAAAGGGCCTACCTGCTCAGACCTGACCTTTTTTACCTTTTACCTTTATATTCGAAGAATTTTGGGGGGTTTATCCTACTGTCTTTTGCAATCTGTCATTTGTTTTGAATTTTTGCAGCCTTGATTTCCTTTTTACATATTCTTTTATATTTTTTGTAACACTTAAAAAAAAAAAAAAGCTCTTTTCATAGCTTTTTCAACTGGCCACAAGCCATATGGGTTTTAATTTAAGATTTTTAAATGTATTGCCCATGGGAATATACTGTATTTTGCAGTGTCTTCATTTTGAAGAATTCTCATATCTTTTCTGTGTTCATCTATGCCAATATTCCTTCCCAGTCTAAGTTTTAGAGAGCAGCCCTCAGCCTTGGAAAATTTGCTCTTTTAAAGTTGAGTGTTTTTATCTTTCCCATATGTGCTTGCTGTTTACAGCTTACATTAAATGAAATCATATTATGGTCACTGCTACTCGGATGTTCTTTTATATGAACATTACTAATAAGCTCTGCATGGTTTGAGACTACCAGGTCCATCATCATTCTTAGTCTGGACCTCTTTGAACTGTACCATAAAATTGTCATTCTATTGCTCTTTCTATCTGTGCAAGGTCTACAACAAACGTCAATGACTACCTTTGTAGTATGTACACCCATGTGCTGTTCCACCCATATTGCTTCATCCTTATCACACTCTCCATAGACTAGGTCCTCTTTCACACTTGCGTTGAAGTCACATTTCACATACACACAGACACCACCATATTTCTGTTTTACCCTGTCTCTCTTTGAAAGAGACAGCTGAGTCTCTCTCTCCAAAAGCTGTGTGGAAACAAGTCAGTGCCCCAGTGGATTACTAAACCTGGAAACCAGCAGTCTTTTTTTTTAGCAAAACTGAAAAAGATGGGAACGTGAAAATGAGAACCTCCACCTACATAACATAAAATATTATTATAACATTTTTCTAATTTATCTGACATTAATGTTATGTTCATAGTCCTAGCCTTAATAAAAAAGGAAAATATGCACAAACCACTATACCTTATAACCTTTAGATTTGAGGCTAGGTTTTGCAAATATAACCCAATTCATATATTTTTAATCCAATGACTATTCTATTTGCTTTTAGTAGATTATAAAATTGTAAAAAAAACACAGTCTAGTAACAGATTTATAGCTTGGTATGCCCACGTTGTAGGGGCTTGATTGCCACCACTATCCTGATACCATTGCCTTATCCCTTAAAGCCAAACCTCACCCCTTCCATTTTCCTTGCCCACTGGAGGCCTCCCACAAATATTTTTTTTTTGTTTTTCATATTAACCTTTACCAGATGTCTTCAGGCTATTCACATGATGAACAGTGTTTTCTTCCTCTTCTCCGGCTATGGGCAGTCCTCAGTTACATTACACTGTGAGTGCAGGTGCAGGGGCGGACTGACAACTCATGGGGCCTTCGGGCAATAGGGGATCATGGGGCCCCTGTGTCCTTGCCCAAACTCAAAAAAGCCTATGAAAAAGGTACCAGGGGCATCTTATGGGGCCCCCTACTGACCCCGGGCCCTTGGGCAGTGCCCGAGTTTCCAAATGGTCAGTCCGCCCCTGTGCAGGTGGCATTCATCTTGAAACACAGAGGACATCCAGTGGCGTACAAGAAATATTACAAAAGGTGAATATTGCAGCGCAAGCTATTTTTCCTTTAAGCTCTTGGGTGAGTGTTTTAAACAAAAGTAAATTTTTGTCTAGATTTGGGCTTTAAGCAACAGGCAGGGTCTCTAAATCAGCATTTCTCAACATTTTTTAAGTCATGGCACCCTTTAAATGTATGAAAAATTTTGAGACATTCCAGCCTAAAATATAATTGTTACTTATCAATGGGAAACCTACAACTGGGACAATGCACACAACCACATTGATGAAATTATCATCACATTGGAAGTCCAGCCTTCACAGCAGAGGTTTCTCCATCACATCAGAAGTCCCCCCATCCCATCAGAGCCCCCCCCCCCCGCTCACATAGACCCCATCATTTTGTCTCCAGCAGCATGGCAGAGGGTGGTAGGTGGAGGAGGGTTGGAGTCATGGGCTGCCATGGTGTGAGTGAGCCAGCCGCCATCACCATAACAATGAATGATGTCATACACTCTATTTTATGGTCTATAATTTTGAGTTCATCCAATTTATCTGGTGGTGGATGGAGCACAAATGTTTTGGTGGTGTCATTGATATAGTGGAATCTTCACAACTAATTGCACTTTAATATTGAGGAATTGCACGGATTGGTTGGTCACAAGGAGTTATGTAGGAATTTGTGATGATGTGATGACATTCAGAGTCATTTAATGGACACATTTTCTGGCACTTTAATAATTTAATTGATTGCACCAATCACTTGAGACCAGGTTGGTGATGTAGCTGGGGGAACAGTTGTGGATGGCTTTGTAAGTTGATGATAGTATTTTGAATTTTATTCGTTGGGCGAGTGGAAGCCAGTGGAGGTATTGGCAGATAGGTTTACTAGACACTGAATGGATGGTAAGGTGGATGAGTCTGGCAGCAGTATTCATGATGGGCTGGGAGGGAGTTGCAGTAGTCGAGGCGAGAGATAACCAGGGAGTGAATTAAGAGATTGAAAAATGCACAACAGTTCACAGTAGACAACAGATTAACTTGTACAATGTAAATCTCTTACTAGACCCAGGGTGCCCTCTTTTGCGTCTCCAAACATGTGCTCTGACAGGATAGAACATGTGTCCAATTTTTCAGACAGGGATAGGAGTTGCTGTGATTTCTCTCTTTCAATCCTGCTGAGACAATTAATCTTTTCCTTTCTTACAAACAGTGGGGATGCTCTCCAGTACAGTCTGGTCATACCAGGCATCCAAATCACACCTCACACCCTCCCAGGGAGAAATTTTCTGGTCTCTGAGGCAAGGTTCTATGCAATGAGAGCCTTCTCTGTGGTCTCTCCTGACTGAGGTTAGCTATGGCAGGATTCAGTTCAACCAGCACTCCAGTCTCTTTTTTGGCACACCTCCTAGCTTTATTACTATCCCCTCGCTTCCTCCAATCATCCTGCTGACCGACTTCTCCTTGCTTTGTTGCATCAACCAATCACTCATCCAGGATTGATCCACACCCAGCCAAGATGGCTACCCCCTACACTGCAGATACTCCATAGATGAGTATTGCAAGGTGGTCCCCTAAAGATGGCTGCTGCACTTCTACATTAATACATATTCAGTTTAACCCTGTCTTCACTGCAGAAGGACAATACAGTAGCAACAAAGGAAGAAGTTCGGAAACAGTTATCAATGAATAACAAATGGGGACAACGCTTCTGGAACCAATATCACAAAAAATAAATATACGCATTTTGTCATCCGAAGCTTCCACTCCTGGAGGATGTCAGATGATGAAACGCGTAGGGAGGGTTCTTGGGGGTGATGTCACCATGTATGGGTGAGCTGCCGTTGTCTGCTTAGACCGGAGCAATACCTATCACAGTGATTGTTTATGCCTGTGTTGCTAGTGTCGGCTCTGACACTGCTCTATGTAAGTGGTTTTAACATGTTTTTGCATTTAATAAAGCCTGGATGGTTTTACACTATGTGGATTCCTTATTTTCTTCCTCCATGTCCTATTCTGGTTATATGAGGAGCAAGTGCTATTTCAAGGATTTTCCATCAGCCGATGTGTGTTGCTCCCAGACCAGAAGTGACTATAGGTGGTTTATAATCTTACCAGCATGGAGCTCTGGTGAGTGGATCTAATTCATTTGTTGGTGGATTTTTCATGTTTTCACAAGTTTAAAGAAGATTCATTGGTTCACAAACTGATTTTTTTGTATACTTTTTATTTATATAATTTTTTGTACACTATTTATTTATATTATATATATAGTGTATATATATATATATATATATATATATATATATATTTATATTATTTATGGACTTTTTGTTGGACACGTATTTATATATTTTTTCACCGATTTGTATATATATTTTTATTGACTAATATGCCACATTTACTTGATATGTGAATTTTTCACATCACCATATTGTTTGAGTTCACTCATCTAGAGATACAGTTGCAAGAAAAAGTATGTGAACCCCTTGGGATTACGTGGAGTTTTGCATGAATTGGGCATAAATGTGTTCTGAACGTCATCTAAGTCACAGCAATAGAAGAACACAGTCTGCTGAACATAATACTACACAAACATTAGATGTTGCCATGGTTTAATTGCACATAACATGTAAACATTCACAGTGCAGGGAGGAAAAAGTATGTGAACCTTTGGACTTAATAACTGGTTGACCCTCCTTTGGCAGCAATAACCTCAACCAAACATTTCCTGTAGTTGCAGATCAGACCTGCACAACGATCTGGAGTCATTTTGGACCACTCCTCTTCACAAAACTGTTTCAGTGTAGCAATTTTCTTGGGATGTCTGGTGTGAATCGCTCTCTTAAGGTCATGCCACAGCATTTCAATCGGGTTGAGGTCAGGACTCTGACTGGGCCACTCCAGAAGGCGTATTCTGTGCTGTTGCAGCCATTGTTTTGTTGAATTACTTGTATGCTTTGGGTCATTGTCCTGTTGCATCACCCATCCTCTGCGGAGCTTCAGTTGGCGGACAGATGGTCGTACGTTTTCCTGCAAAATGTCTTGATAAACTCTGGAATTCATTTTCCCATCAATGACAACAATCTGTCCAGGCCCTGAGGCAGCAAAGCAGCCCCAAACCATGATGCTCCCTCCGCCATGTTTCACAGTGAGGATGAGGTTTTGATGTTGGTGTGCTGTGCCTTTTTTTCTCCAAACATAGTGTTGCGTGTTCTTCCCAAACAACTCAATCTTGGTTTCATCTCTCCACAGTATATTTTGCCAGTAGTGCTGTGGAACATCCAGGTGCTCTTTTGCAAACTTCAAACGTGCTGCAATATTCTTTTTGGACAGCAATGGCTTCCTCCGTGGTGTCCTCCCATGTACTCCATTCTTGTTTAATGTTTTCCTTATTGTAGATGTGTCAACAAAAATGTTAGCATGTGCCAGAGATTTCTGTAGGTCTTTAGCTGACACTCTGGGATTCTTCTTTACCTCATGCAGCATTCTGCGCTGTGCTCTTGCAGTCATTTTTACAGGACGACCTCGCCTAGGGAGAGTAGCAACAGTGCTAAACTTTCTCCATTTGTAGACAGTCTGTCTTACCGTGGACACATGAACATCAAGGCTTTTGGAGATACTTTTGTAACCCTTTCCAGCTTCATGTAAGTCAACAATTCTTGATCGTAGGTCTTCTGAGAGCTCTTTTCTGCGAGGCATGGTTCACATCAGACAGTGCTTCTTGAAACCAGTAAACCCAAACCAGGTGTGTGTTTTTTAAGGGCAGGACAGCTGTCAGCAACACATCCAATATCATCACACTGACTGGAGTCAAGGTTGGCTCACTCCTGGCTCCAATTAGCTCTGGGAGAAGTCATTAAGCTAGGGCTTCACATACTTTTTCCTCCCTGCACTGTGAATGTTTACATGTTATGTGCAATTAAACCATGGCAACATCTAATGTTTGTGTAATATTACAGTGGGGATCGAAAGTTTGGGCACCCCAGCTAAAGATTTGTATTAATGTGGATAAAGAAGCCAAGGAAAGATGGAAAAATCTTCAAAAGGCATCAAATTACAGATTAGACATTCTTATAATATGTCAACAAAAGTTAGATTTTATTTCCATCATTTACACTTTCAAAATACAAGAAAACAAAAAAATGGCGTCTGCAAAAGTTTGGGCACCCTGCAGAATTTATAGCATGCACTGCCCCCTTTGCAAAGCTGAGACCTGCCAGTGTCATGGATTGTTCTCAATCATCGTCTGGGAAGACCAGGTGATGTCAATCTCAAAGGTTTTAAATGCCCAGACTCATCTGACCTTGCCCCAACAATCAGCACCATGGGTTCTTCTAAGCAGTTGTCTAGAAAACTGAAACTGAAAATAGTTGACGCTCACAAAGCTGGAGAAGGCTATAAGAAGATAGCAAAGCGTTTTCAGATGTCAATATCCTCTGTTCGGAATGTAATTAAGAAATGGCAGTCATCAGGAACAGTGGAAGTTAAAGCAAGATCTGGAAGACCAAGAAAAATATCAGACAGAACAGCTCGCAGGATTGTGAGAAAAACAATTCAAAACCCACGTTTGACTGCACGATCCCTCCAGAAAGATCTGGCAGACACTGGAGTTGTGGTACACTATTCCACTATAAAGAGATACTTGTACAAATATGGTCTTCATGGAAGAGTGATACTTGCCAAAGGGGGCAGTACAAGATATTAACTCTGCAGGGTGCCCAAACTTTTGCAGACGCCATTTTTTTGTTTTCTGTTATTTTGAAAGTGTAAATGATGGAAATAAAATCTAACTTTTGTTGAAATATTATAAGAATGTCTAATCTGTAATTTGATGCCTTTTGGAGATCTTTCCATCTTTCCTTGGCTTCTTTATGCACATTAATACAAATTTTTAGCTGGGGTGCCCAAACTTTCGATCCCCACTGTATGTTCAGCAGACTGTGTTCTTCTATTGTTGTGACTTAGATGACGTTCAGAGCACATTTTATGCCCAATTCATGCAAAACTCCACGTAATCCCAAGGGGTTCACATACTTTTTCTTGCAACTGTATATTATTTTGAAGTGCGCTGCTTTTTTGTTCTTTAGACTGAAGCAGTTATCAGCTACAGTCCAGGACACATAGAGCAACCTAGACAGGCCTACCTCAAGTTTGTTGCAAGGTAGTTGACTACATTATGAAAATGATAACAATTTTTCAAATAATAATCCAAGTCTCGCCAATTAAACTAATTTTAATCAGATTTAGAACTTGTGAGCACCTGAGAATTATTAATGCCCAAGACCGTATGCAAAAAAATATGTTTTTTTTCTTTTTTTTTATCCTGTTTTGCAAAGTTATTGTACACTGTGCACCCTTATGGTATAATTCTCACACTGTATTGTAAATATGTGTTACAGAAAGAGATTGTAAACAAGGTCAATGATAAACTTCCTTGTGCCTTCAAACCTTGCTTGGTATTCATTAGCCTATATGCAGTAGGCTTATCTCTGCTGTTTATGGGGTTTTATCATATGATACACACAGGAGTATAACCAATCCTCTCTACTTTCATCAATTCTTCTCTGAGACCTGTCTTTACCCTAAAACTGCTCCGGTGGGCTCCTTGGTGCAGTGGGTATATCATGGATACTTAATCACTTGCCTACCGGGCACTTTTACCCCCTTCATGCCCAGGCCAATTTTCAGCTTTCAATGCTGTTAAACTTGGAATGACAATTGCGCGGTCATGCAACACTGTACCCATATGACATTTTTAGAATTTTTTTTCACACAAATAGAGCTTTCTTTTGGTGGTATTTAATAATCACCGGGTGTTTTCGCTTTTGCTAAAAAAAAAACCAAAAGTTTGAAAATAAAAGTTGTTCTTCATTTATATTATAACATCTTGCAAACAGGTATTTGTTCTCCTGCACTGATGTGCGCTGATGAGGCTGCACTGATGGGCACTCATGAGGCAGCACTGATGGGCATCACTGATGGGCACTGATAGGCTGCAATTGATGAGGCGGCACTGATAGGCAGCATTGATGGGCACTAGTAGGCAGCACTGATTGGCACACATGAGGCAGCACTGATAGGCATCACTTATGGGCACTGATAGGCTGCAATTGATGAGAATGCACTGATATGCACTGATAGGCAGCACTGATAGGCAGCACTGATGGGCACTCATGAGGCAGCACTGATAGGCATCACTGATGGGCTGCAATTGATGAGGCAGCACTGATGAGGTGGCACTTTTTGTCATTGATGAGGAGGCACTGATAAGGCTGCACTGATATGCGGCACTGATTGGCACTGATAGGTGGCAACGATGGGCACTGATAGACAGCACTGATGGGCACTAGTAGGCAGCACTGGAAGGCACTGATAGGGGGCACTGATTGGTGGCACTGACTGTCAACACTGATGGGCATAGATTGGCAGTACTGGCGGGCATAGATTGGCAGCACTGGTGGGCACTGATGGGCACCTTTGGGGCTGCACTAATAACCAGGGCACTGATAATTGGTGCCCTTTTTATCAGTGTACAATAGATGTACAATACAATACTTTTACAGTCTGGTAATTGGCAGTACTTTCCTCAGGCCGTGACATAGTGAGGAAAGTACTGCCGATAACCAGCAAATGTATTTACATGGTGACCAGCTGTGATTTGACACAGCTGATCACGTGGCAAAAGGCCTCTGTGATTGGCCCTTTACTGTGTCATGTGATCAGCTGTGCTCACAGGAGACAGTGATTACAGAGAGCACCCAGTGCATGCTTCTGGGGGCTCGGGGGGTCGCGTTCTGAGAGGACATGATATGAGACCTTCCCAGAACTTGACGACCTTGCTGTAGCCGTAAATATTAATGAGTACTGGTAAGTCAATGAAGTTAAACAGATAAGCTATGGTACTGCTCAAAGCAAAGGTCTCCTCGTATCTGAGGTGTCTGCATGCAGTGTTGACTGAAAGAGGTTGAAAGAGGTTGGGCATCCTCCCGATCACCAATCTTGTTGATAGCATGGCCTCCTAGGAATAAAGAGTTCCTGCTTTGGCTCTTGAATGTCTGCAGAGATGTGCAGAGTAACCACCTGACAGCCTGTCAGCACAGTGAACAGGGATGGCTGTGTAAGCCGTGTACTGGGGTGGGTTCCCCAGGATACAGTGAAGTCACGAATGAGGAAAGCAACCCCAACACCACCTTTTGTCACAACAGAATTTTACTTAGATGTGGCAAATAAACACAACCACAAATGCTGGGAACATACAATAAATTTACATACACCCAGCCCAAAGGCTGAGACCCTTGTGCTACACAGCACGGCGCCTCCTGATGGATGGAGGTAGAAAGTGAAGTAATTTACCTACTGGGGGGCACAACTAAGCTGCCACACCTTACCTGTTATTACCCTCTAAGAGCAGGAATCAGTGTATGGGTGTACGGTATGGGCTAGCCTGCGGTGCAGCACAACAGCTTACAATCTTACACAAATCTACAGTATTCCCCCTCCCATAACTGGTCCTGTAGCACGTGCCTGAGTATTCCTTCTGAGCAAAACGCCAGTCTGGCTTGAGTTTGTAGGATTTTATCAGCTCTCCAACGTGAAATGTCACTTTAAGTTGTGGAGTCCTTCCAATAATCAGTAACAACACTTGTGGCCTGACACAAACAGAGACCCTAATTAACTATAGGCCTGGACTCAGACTCAAGGCGCCAACACTGAAATGAGGTGTGTGCACGATCTTACCGACCTGGGTCTGCTTTTCATCCGCTGGTGACTCTGAACAGAACAAATGTCTCTCCAACAAGCATGCAGTCTCGCCGTATATGTTGCTTAGTTCCTCTGCTCTCATCAGCCTTCCTGGCGGCAATCTCATCAGCATTCCTGGCAGCAATCTCATCAGCTTCCTGGCAGCAATCTCATCAGCATTCCTGGCAGCAATCTCATCAGCATTCCTGGCAGCAATCTCATCAGCTTCCTGGTAGCAATCTCATCAGCTTCACTGAGCTGCAGCTCTGGTTACTGAGGGACGCTTTCACACCTGGATGTCATCAGATTCTCAGCTCACACGGCCCCTTATTCACCATGCTCCAAACCATGGCTTCTCCCTCTCCTTCCTGCTCTCTCCAACTCTGTGTGCAAAACCCCACCTCTTCATGAATATACAAATATCTATGCAGTCTGAGGCTGTGTTAGAAAAACAGTGGCATCTTGTGGCTAAACCGCAGAATGTCAGTCAAAACATTAATTTACTTCCACACAAACTTTTTATATATTAAAAAAAATCTGAAGAATGTATTTAAAAATATATATTTTTAAAAATCTGATTTGAGGGCAACCATAATGCTGATGCAGCTTGTGCTGAATTTGAATTTGACACCCCTGCTATAGGGGGTAACAACCAAGAGGAAGGGGAATATGTATATAGTGGATTTAGGAATGCTTCAGCTTTCACCCAAAGATAACCAGTAGCCAACATATGGATTTATTTGAAGCTATGGTTGGGAGTTATGTAAAGAATATAGGCATAACAATTTTGGTTGCAGGGGGCATCATTCACAGCTTCTAAGAGGTGACAAAAGGGCAGGTATAGGATACATATATCAGAAACAAGTGTGACTGATACATTTTTCATGTCAAATTTAAAGGCCAGCAGATTTTATTATTTTAGCATGATAACGCCTTATTGTTCCAACACTATAACATCTTCTTATCAATTGAAACAATGAATGAAAGTGAGCGCTTTCTAAAGACGAGCAGCTAGAACACACAGGACAACCAAAAAATCCTCACATGGAACTAAGTAAAAAGTGCAGCGCTAGAAAATAAAAAGATAAAAATAAAAAATAAATAGTCAGTATGCTTGATAGGTACTCCAAAGTCAATACAAAGTCCCAAAAGGAATGATGTATATACTGTGGTAAAGATGTAGTTGAAGATAGGTAGATGTGATCCCCGAATCAGTGAAGATCCCCAGGTCTAAGAGGCATACGTTCCCAAGATGAAATAAGGAAGCAGTCACAGCTATATCGGAGGGAACCACCACTCCTTCACTTTACATCCACGGTATCTAAGAGGAGAAACTCCTCACAAAAAGAAATGCCTATAGTAAGGTATAATATATGACATTTATTAGAGTAAAACGCAGGATGCATCCAGATTAGGTAAAATCATAACACCGCCAACAAATATTAGCATTAGCAGCCAAAGCAAACAGGACTAACCGTCCTGTCAGATGTAGTGGCCGCCGGAGCTCCCCAGTGCTCCGACGGCGTGGCGTCAAGGCGTACGTAGGTTCCTCCTTACGCGTTGCGTGTCAAGCACATCTTCCGGTTCTTTCCTCTGAAGATGTGCTTGGCACGCAACGCGTAAGGAGGAACCTACGTACGCCTTGACGCCACGCCGTCGGAGCACTGGGGAGCTCCGGCGGCCACTACATCTGACAGGACGGTTAGTCCTGTTTGCTTTGGCTGCTAATGCTAATATTTGTTGGCGGTGTTATGATTTTACCTAATCTGGATGCATCCTGCGTTTTACTCTAATAAATGTCATATATTATACCTTACTATGGGCATTTCTTTTTGTGAGGAGTTTCTCCTCTTAGATACCGTGGATGTAAAGTGAAGGAGTGGTGGTTCCCTCCGATATAGCTATGACTGCTTCCTTATTTCATCTTGGGAACGTATGCCTCTTAGACCTGGGGATCTTCACTGATTCGGGGATCACATCTACCTATCTTCAACTACATCTTTACCACAGTATATACATCATTCCTTTTGGGACTTTGTATTGACTTTGGAGTACCTATCAAGCATACTGACTATTTATTTTTTATTTTTATCTTTTTATTTTCTAGCGCTGCACTTTTTACTTAGTATCTTCTTATCAATAAAGACATTGAGGCTAGGTTCACATCTGTGTGGGTGGTGCGGCTGCTGATCTGCATGAAAATCCATGCAGCCGCACCACCCGCACGGAGGAATGTGGACCCGCGGGCGGGTGCCATTACTTCTAATGGCATGCCACCCACACTGGAAACGCAGCTCAGTGGATTGCTTTAAAAAAGTCCTGGATTCTTTCTTGGATACACAGAATATATCTGGATATAACATTTATAGGTAAAGTTGATCCAGGGAATATCCGATTGCCTCTCTGGGATCAGGAAGGAATTTTTTTCCCAGCAGGAGCAAATTGCATCGTGCGTTGCTGGTTTTTTTTTCCTTCCTCTGGATCAACTGTGGGTGTAGGATTATAACTTCTTTTTTTCTATGGTTGAACTGGATGGACTTTTCTCTTTTTTCAGCCAGACTAACTATATAACTATATTATTATTATATAGTATTTATATAGCGCCAAAGGGTTTGCTCAGCGCTGTACAATAGCGGGGGGGACAGAACATGAGACAAAACAGTATAATACAATGTGATACACGAGGGGTTCGAGGGCCCTGCTCTTTCGAGCTTATACGAGGGAGGGGATAGTGGTACAGGAGGAAGTGGCTGTGGGGGATGGAGTGGTAGGAGGAGTGGAGGAGATCGGTTGTTAGGTGAGGGTGGGGTAGGCTTCTGTTACACAATAAGGTGGAGAGTAAAGTTTGACCCCATTCTGCATCCACTTCTCAATAGTTATCCTGTTACCTGTGAAGCACAAAACCACCTATAAAAATCCCTCAAAGTCATTTTCCACAAACGTTTAGAAATAAGTAGGCTTTATTTGTAGCATATCTAGAAGACCCATGTTAGAAAGAGCTTTGAACCTTTGTTTCACTTCTTTTAGAAACCCACAGGACAATAAGAGATCTTATTAATGCTATGGAAAAAACGTAGAAGAAAATTTAAGTCACTGCCACAGAAAGAACGTATCTTGATTGGTTCACCTGGCCTTCAAAGTGGAGTTTCGATTTTAAATGATGGCATACATTAGACAACTAAATAGTATCTGAGCAGGTTGCCATCATGATGATGCCACAAGCTCAGCTACTACTTTTACTCTATAATTGCAATGATATCATATGGGACATTCAAGTGACATCCAAGTAGATCCAAAAGGTCCTACCTATTATCATCAAGGGTTCCACATGGAGGGCCTCGTGAACCACTCAAGATATATGCTTTCTATGGAAATCTTCAATAATTTTCCTAATGTTATCGTCTAATGAGTTCTACAAAATTGAAACAAAGATTCATTGCTCTGGATAACACAGATGATTCTTCTTCCTGATCTACTATAAATGAAGCCCACTTACTTCTAAAAGTTTGTTAAGGGTGACTTTGGGTGATTTTTATAGGTGGCTTTGTGCTCTTCAGGTAACGAGACAGCTATAGAGCAGTAGACCCAGAATGGGTCAAACATTACCTAATATCTTATTCTGTAAAAAGTGATAACCATCTATATTGACATGAAGATGTTATCGTATTGAAACAATCTGATCTGTTGGCCGTTGAATAAATGAAATAGAATAGTAAGGAAAAAATAAAGAATATCAAGAATAAAAATTACAAAAAGTTCCCATTGTGGAAGTTTCTGATAGTGTGAAAAAAACATGCAGATAAAACTGTGTATACATTAACCTGAACATTTCCTATTAACACAGCTGGCCAGTGTACAGGTGGCGGGAATCAACACCATGAAATTCCTTCTCATCTTTGTGCTCCTCGGGGCAGCTGGTGAGTATGTATATATATATATATATATATATATATACAGTGGATACAGTCAGGTCCATAAATATTGGGACATCAACACAATTCTTACATTTTTGGCTCTATATACCACCACAATGGATTTGAAATGAAACGACAAGATGTGCTTTAACTGCAGACTGTCAGCTTTAATTTGAGGGTATTTACATCCAAATCAGGTGAACGGTGTAGGATTTACAACAGTTTGCATATGTGCCTCCCACTTGTTAAGGGACCAAAAGTAATGGGACAATTGGTGTCAGGAATGGACTGGCCAGCAATAGTGGGATTCACCTGCCTTATGAGCTGCAGTACCAGAGCTGGCCAGCGGGTGCTCCCAGCAATCAGAGACTCAACCTTGCAGCCAGTCAAACACCTGGAACTAATTATACTGGTGTATTTAAGGGACATTCAGACCTGCAGACTCTGCCTTGGTGTTGTGTTTTTCCTGGGCCCTGCATCCTGCTCCTGTCTCTGTCTTGTTGCTGACCCGGCTTGATTCTGATCTCTGCCTGACCCCCTGTACCTACCTGCCCGTTTGATATTGACCCGGCCTGCCTGACGACGCTTGCACTGTATGTACTGTTATCTGTGGGTGGTTTGGTTTGGTTTGTTTGCACTGTATTATGTTTTAGTATTGCACTGCGTTTATGTTTGTATTGTTAGTGTTAATAAATTGTTTATAACTTATCTGAAGTCTGCGTTTCCCTGCGTCAGTCACACACCTCTGGTCATACCCGGGAGCCCTGACATTACACCAAGGCCAATCCTGACCAGAAGTGGCTGCACAGAGAAGCCATCTTGGTTTGTTGATGGGAAGGATGGATCTGGATGAGGTTGTGTATTTATACTGCTAGTGTTTGATGACAGAGAGTATGCTTATCAAACTCTGAAGGAGTATCCCCGGGATCAACTGCTAGAATGTATACGGATCGCTCATGTTCTAGTAGATCAGGGCACAGAATTCTCTGAGGTGCAGCCATTGATTCAGATTTGTGCGGAGTTGGTTTCATCTGGTACCCCCGAATGCAGGGATGAATTTTTTGCCGCCATTTAGTGCAGACCAGGTAGAGTCCCTGGTGTGGTTATTAGAGGATGATGTGGGTTACTTTCTGGAGCGTTATTCCACATGTTCACTACAGACACTAAGAGATTGTATAAACGCAGTGCAGTCTTTGGTCAGACAGGCTTTGTGTAAGCTCAGCTTTGTTCAACCCATACTGCAGACATGGACAGATTTGTTGCACCCAGCCTCAGTCAGCTTACAAAAACCCAGTCCTGCTTCTAATCTAGTTCCTCAAAACTCTATTCCTGCATTCCCAACAGCTCCTCCTGCCCTGCTATCTACCGCATGTCAGTACCCTGTTCCCACTCGCTGCACCTATCCTGCCTTTAACCCTGTAAACAAGCCCTCTGTAGCAACTGCTCCCTCCCCTGTTCCATCCTCCAGTTCTTCTCTGTCTCCAGCTGCTCCATTCGTTTGCAGACCTGCGTTTACTTGCAGTGCTCCAGTAGTTAAAACCAGAAAAAAGCGAAAATTCTTTCCAACCAATACCATCCTGCCAGTATCCAAACAGGTGAGCCTGCCGTCTGAGAACCTGCCTTCCGTGGTTCAGCCTGAATCCTCTACTCAGCCTGATGCCTGTACGCAGCCTGATGCCTCTCTTCAGCCTGATGCCTCTCTTCAGCCTGAAGCCTCTACTCGGCCTGATGCCTCTACTCGGCCTGATGCCTCTACTCAGCCTGAAGCCTCTACTCAGCCGGATGCCTGCACTCAGCCTGATGCCGCTACTCAGCATGATGAACTGATCCAGCCTGACGATCCTATTAGGCCAGTTGACTCGATGCCCGCTGTTGATCCAGATGATCCGGTACCTGATCCGGTGCCCGCTGTCGTGCCAATTGACTCAGAGCCCGCTGTCGTACCTGGTGACTCGGTGCCCACTGCCTTGCCAGATGACGCGGTACCCGCTGGCGAGCCAAATGACCTGATGCCTGGTGACCCAGTGCCCGCTGTCATACCTGGTGACCCGATGCCCGCTGTCGAGCCAGACAATCCGGTACCTGATGACCCGGTGCCCGCTGTCATGCCAGTTGACTCAGAGCCCGCTGCCTTGCCAGACGACTCGGTGCCCGCAGTCTTGCCAGACGACTCGGTGCCCGCAGTCTTGCCAGACGACTCGGTGCCCGCAGTCTTGCCAGACGACTCGGTGCCCGCAGTCTTGCCAGACGACTCGGTGCCCGCAGTTCCGCCAGTTGACTCGATGCCCGCAGTCTTGCCAGACAACTCGGTGCCCGCAGTCTTGCCAGATGACTCGGTGCCCGCTGTTCCGCCAGTTGACTCGATGCCCGCTGTTCCGCCAGTTGACTCGATGCCCGCTGTTCCGCCAGACGACTCGGTGCCCGCAGTTCCGCCAGTTGACTCGATGCCCGCTGTTCCGCCAGTTGACTCGGTGCCCGCAGTCTTGCCAGAGGACTCGGTGCCCGCAGTCTTGCCAGACGACTCGGTGCCCGCAGTCTTGCCAGACGACTCGGTGCCCGCAGTCTTGCCAGACGACTCGGTGCCCGCCGCTCCGCCTGGGGGCCCGATGCCCGTCGCCCCTCCTGGGGGCCCGATGCCTGTCGCCCTTCCTGGGGGCCCAGCGCCCGCCGCTCCGCTTGGGGGCCCGATGCCTGTCGCCCCGCCGGGGGGCCCGATGCCTGTCGCCCCGCCGGGGGGCCCGGCGCCCGCCGCTCTGCTTGGGGGCCCGATGCCTGTCGCCCCGCCTGGGGGCCCGATGCCTGTCGCCCCGCCTGGGGGCCCGGTGCCTGATGCTTCACCTGGTAATCTCCCGATGTGCCTCTGCCCGGAGTCCGGCCCGATGTGCCTCTGCCCGGAGTCCGGCCCGATGTGCCTCTGCCCGGAGTCCGGCCCGATGTGCCTCTGCCCGGAGTCCGGCCCGATGTGCCTCTGCCCGGAGTCCTGCCCGATGTGCCTCTGCCCGGAGTCCGGCCCGATGTGCCTCTGCCCGGAGTCCAGCCAGATGTGCCTCTGCCAGGAGTCCAGCCCGATGTGCCTCTGCCCGATGTGCCTCTGCCCGGTGTGCCCCTGCCCGGTGTGCCGCTGCCCGGAGTCCTGCCCGGTGTGCCAGTCTTTGATATCCCGCCAGTTACCAGACCCGGGCGGTGGAACTTTTTGCCCAGCTAGGACTGTTTGGAGCGTCCTGAGGCCGCTCCTTGAGGGGGGGGTACTGTCAGGAATGGACTGGCCAGCAATAGTGGGATTCACCTGCCTTATGAGCTGCAGTACCAGGGCTGGCCAGCGGGTGCTCCCAGCAATCAGAGACTCAACCTTGCAGCCAGTCAAACACCTGGAACTAATTATACTGGTGTATTTAAGGGACATTCAGACCTGCAGACTCTGCCTTGGTGTTGTGTTTTTCCTGGGCCCTGTATCTTGTTCCTGCATCCTGCATCCTGCATCCTGCATCCTGCTCCTGTTCCTGTTCCTGTCCCTGTTCCTGTCTCTGTCTTGTTGCTGACCCGGCTTGATTCTGATCTCTGCCTGACCCCCTGTACCTACCTGCCTGTTAGTTGCTGTACCCTGCTCGTGACCTGACTATTCTCCGCTTGCTTCCCTGCATCCTGTGAACCTGTGAACCTGTACCTTGTAAGTTGTGACCCGGATTGTACCTGACCTTGCTGTTTTCTCCTATCCTGACCCTTGCTTTGCCTGACCTCTCTCTTGAATGCCCCTGATTGGATTTGACCTGCTGTTGCTGACCTGGCGTGTGACCCGACCATTCTATGCCCGCTGCCTTGTACCTTGCCGTCCTCTCTGTTACCGACCCGGCCCGTCTGACCTTGCTCATCCATCCATCCATCCCTTGCAGTGGGGTCTTCTGACCTCCTCACATCAGACTCTTCCCCGCGGGAGCCCTTGGCGCATACCACTACCACTGCCGGACGCACCCAGTAGCCACGACCTGGTCTCGGGGGGCTCCAAGTCCATCCCCACCATCAGGGGCCCTGGTGAACAAGCACCCTGGGACTTAGATTCCATGCGCTGGGGACGCCTATTCAGTGGAGTGCTAGTGGTACCGCCAGGCGGTCCCTTACAATTGGCTTCTCAGCGGTTCCATGGCCAGGTGTGTGTTATTCCCTCATTATCCTAATTACAATGAGCAGATAAAAGGTTCAGAGTTCATTTCAAGTGTGCTATTTGCATTTGGAATCTGTTGCTGTCAACTCTCAAGATGAGATCCAAAGAGCTGTCACTATCAGTGAAGCAAGCCATCATTAGGCTGAAAAAACAAAACAAACCCATCAGAGAGATAGCAAAAACATTAGGCGTGGCCAAAACAACTGTTTGGAACATTCTTAAAAAGAAGGAACGCACCGGTGAGCTCAGCAACACCAAAAGACACGGAAAACAACTGTGGTGGATGACCGAAGAATTCTTTCCCTGGTGAAGAAAACACCCTTCACAACAGTTGGCCAGATCAAGAACACTCTCCAGGAGGTAGGTGTATGTGTGTCAAAGTCAACAATCAAGAGAAGACTTCACCAGAGTGAATACAGAGGGTTCACCACAAGATGTAAACCATTGGTGAGCCTCAAAAACAGGAAGGCCAGATTAGAGTTTGCCAAACGACATCTAAAAAAGCCTTCACAGTTCTGGAACAACATCCTATGGACAGATGAGACCAAGATCAACTTGTACCAGAGTGATGGGAAGAGAAGAGTATGGAGAAGGAAAGGAACTGCTCATGATCCTAAGCATACCACCTCATCAGTGAAGCATGGTGGTGGTAGTGTCATGGCGTAGGCATGTATGGCTGCCAATGGAACTGCTTCTCTTGTATTTATTGATGATGTGACTGCTGACAAAAGCAGCAGGATGAATTCTGAAGTGTTTCGGGCAATATTATCTGCTCATATTCAGCCAAATGCTTCACAACTCATTGGACGCTTCACAGTGCAGATGGACAATGACCCAAAGCATACTGCAAAAGCAACCAAAGAGTTTTTTAAGGGAAAGAAGTGGAATGTTGTGCAATGGCCAAGTCAATCACCTGACCTGAATCCGATTGAGCATGCATTTCACTTGCTGAAGACAAAACTGAAGGGAAAATGTCCCAAGAACAAGCAGGAACTGAAGACAGTTGCAGTAGAGGCCTGGCAGAGCATCAACAGGGATGAAACCCGCGTCTGGTGATGTCTATGCGTTCCAGACTTCAGGCTGTAATTGACTGCAAAGGATTTGCAACCAAGTATTTAAAAGTGAAAGTTTGATTTATGATTATTATTCTGTCCCATTACTTTTGGTCCCTTAACAAGTGGGAGGCACATATGCAAACTGTTGTAATTCCTACACCGTTCACCTGATTTGGATGTAAATACCCTCAAATTAAAGCTGACAGTCTGCAGTTAAAGCACATCTTGTGTGTTTCATTGCAAATCCATTGTGGTGGTGTATAGAGCCAAAAATGTTAGAATTGTGTTGATGTCCCAATATTTATGGACCTGACTGTATATATATATATATATATGTGTGTGTTTTATCTTTACATGATCATAAACATAATGTATCCCTTTGCTGGCTCTTTATATGTAATCGATACAAGTGTTTTACAGCCGCCCTGGACGATGACAAGATCGTTGGAGGATACACCTGCTCAGCCAACTCTGTGCCCTACCAGGTATCTCTGAACTCCGGATATCACTTCTTGCGGTGGATCCGTCCTCAGCTCCCTGTGGGTGATCTCTGCTGCTCACTGCTACAAGGCGTAAGTGTGCGTTTTATGATAGCACTCTTTATTGGAGTATTTACGAGTCATTGCAAAAAGTAGTATCTATTATCTGGAGCTTTTACCAGCAGTTTGACCGGTGAAGTAGCATATTGATCAAATGGATGGTTAATTGGTCAGTTGGCAGGAGATCCCTTGGGTATGGTAATGCTTGTATTAGTGAAGGTTTTTTGTAAAGTGCAGTCAAATTAAACACTAATTATTTGGTGTTCACAATCCCTCGCTAACATGTAGCTTCTGCGTAATATCCAAATGAGATATACATAGATACCATTATTGCAAAAAACATGGTGCTCCTAACAATAATTAAGCTAGACCAAAGAAATTATATAAAAATGACTATTCCAAAGTTTCAGCTTTCATGGTTACTTTATTTGTGCAACCATTTCTCTGGGTATTTTTAAATATTTTATTATTAGTTGAAGATCCTACCAAGTGTTATTTATTCCTGTGACTCCTTTGGAGTTTCTTCCCTCACTTTTTGTCCATGTGAAATGGGGTACAGTGGCACAAAGACACATACAGCAATGAAAATAATGCCAGAACCCTTCCTCACTCTGTTAGTGTCCATCAGAGGCAAAATTCTACCACTTCCTGTCTTGACAGGAAGTGAAGAGAAATCTCCCCAATAGAAAGACAGGCTGCAATATAAATCTGGCAGAGGCTCTATCCCTACACAAAATTAAACCTTTTGGCTGCATCTGAGCTTTATCATTGGATGGAGGGAAAGAATTGAGTGGTAGTGAGAGGTCATAGATGGAGGGCATAGATGTTCGCTTTATACTTCAAATTTGTTTTCAGTACTTAAAATGACTGTACGCAACTCCTGGAACTGAAGGTGAGTGTACATTTTTTGTTTATTTAAAATCTTGCAAACATACAGCATATTTACCTATATGCAAAACATAAAAATAAAACTGAATTTATATCTATAGAAATAAACTAAACCAAACAAGCTTACATCAGCAAATAACAAAAAAGAAAACGTCTTTTTTTCTGAAAATAACATAAATAGAACTAAATACAAAGAAACAGAATTTTATTATCCAAAAACTTACTAAATTATGCAAAACTCAACCCTACCTCCACCAAAACACACCCTCAGGCTAAGAAATGAGTAAACATTTATCCCATGCTTGCAGTCTTTTTTCAGAAATCTGATCTTACAAAAATCTAAGGGACGTGAAAGGACAGAAAGATAAGCCATGCCCCCAGAGACTGACAAAGAACAGCCACGGGGACCTGACACTCCTACATGCCTTTGTCCAGGCTCCCGGCCGCCACCTGTCCTTCTCAAGACCCCGAATCTTCCCATCGTCACCCAGAATGTTGTGCACCACCACCTCGTCAGGAAGGACTTTTTTTGCGAATGGAAACCTGACACTGTACATTCCACGTGTAGTAATGGACTACTAAGCTAACTAGAAAGAGTGTATCAAAGTTTCAAAGGCTCTGTAAGACCACTCCGCGTAACTCAAGTGGGAAAGCAAGGGGATGCCCAGAGCCCCACCCACCCGCTTGTAGACTTTTATATTGAAGGGGCACTGAAGCAAGAAATGGTCCATTGTCTCCTCCACCCCACCACACTCCACTCTTGGACAACCACCGTTCTCAGGTTGCCCTTCACATAGAGTCTGCCATGGAATGAGAGCCAGGCCACAACTCAAAACTTTAAAGGGATTTTTTCCAGATTCATCAAAGACCCTCCCACATAACAGGGCCTGGGCAATCCCTCAAGGCCAGTGGCTCGCTAAAGGCGGATTCAACAACCCTCCTCTCCTCTTCCTAGGAAGAGACTTAATTTCCTCTGCCGTCACTCACCACTGCTGAAGCATCTTTAGGCACAGGCAACATAAGCTTACCATGTTGGAACCTCAGGCTTTTCACTGACCCGCCATTCTTCCAGCTCTGCAGAAAAGGCCTAAACCAGGACTGAAAAATACCAACTCACCCAGGCGGTTCCTCTGCCAGTATGCTACCAAAATTATGTTTCAAAAACATCAGAGAAAAGAAAACCACTGGGTTGACCATACCTAGGTCACCCATCAGCCTGGGAAGGTAGGTTACAGACCTCTTAATGAGGTTCAGTCTGTTCCTCCATAACAGCTGGAAGAAACAACTGTAGATCTTCGCATAGAGAGAGACTGGAAAAACACAGACAAAGCTGACATACAGAAATACCGGGATCAGGTCAATCCTTTTCCTGTTACAGAGTTTCCAATCCTTCCAGCAAGCAACCTTGGCATCGGCATCTTGTAGCCTGCTTCCCCAATTTGCAAGGCCTTAATCACAGGGACCAAATCTGATACCTAAAACTTTAATTTCCTGCCGGAGCTCTGGAAAGGCATCCAGGAAAGGTAAAACCTTCGCCTTCCTCTCCCATCCAGAAAACCTCACTTTTATCCTGATTGATCTTTGAGACAGATGCCACAACATACTGTTCCATCAGTGAGACCACCTCCTCCGCCTCCTGCGTCCCAGAGATAAAAACAGACACGTCATCAGCATAGGCCACAACCCTCGGAGGAGGCTCCCCAGGAATGCCCAAAGGAACTCCACACAACGGTCTGCTCTCTAACCTCCGAAAGAAGGGATCTATTGTGAACGCGTATAGCAGAGGACTCAAAGGAAACCCCTGACGCACACCTGAGCAAACCCCAAAGGGCCGTCCAATCTAACCATTTACAAGCATGAAACTTTCAGCCCCTCTGTATAAAGTCTTTAGCCAATCGATAAAGCCCCCCTCCAGGTCATACTTACCAAGAAGCAGCCATAAGTACTCATGATTGACCTGATCAAAAGCTTTTGCCTGATCCAATGCCAGCAGGAACTTTCCCCAGCCCTGCACCATTCCAGGACCTCCCAGACAGCTAACACCACTGAAAACGTCTTCTATCCTAAACCAAACAGTGCTGATGGTGAGAAGGTATACTTGTCAAGCTGTTTATTTCTTCCCATGGCCCTGAAAAACCTTCGTTTTGTAAGCTCCCACCACTCTGACTTACTGCTGCAAAAGTCCATGTGCCTGAAAAAAATCCTCAAAAGATTGACTCACCTTCTTATTGTCCAGGAGTGCCGAATTCAGCTTCCAGGTACCCCTCCCCATAGGTGGTGTATCGGGGCTATTCAGAGTCACAGACAGAATACAGTGATCAGAAAACTCTACCGCCTGACACACTTGGTGCTGAGAAGGCGGAGTTCCCCTGTAAACCCCCCCTATCTATTCTACTCTGGATAGCACCTTGCTGAAAAGTGAATCCCATGTCGTCTGGGCAGCAATGAATGTGCACATCAACCAGACCTGCCTCTCTAGCTATTTTGTTTTAAAAAAAGCCATCACAGTTCAGCCTGGCTCCGGTACCTTTCCTATCCTTAGTCCCAGCAACAGTGTTAAAATGACCACCAAAGACAACTTGCTGGACTGTAAAAAGAAAAGGCTTGATCTTCATGAAAAGGCATTTCCTGTCCCATTTTGTCTGGGGCCCATAGATGTTAATCAGGCGCAGGTCCTGTCCAACCAAGTAGATGTCTAAGACCATGCTTCTCCCCATTGCTACCTCAATAATCCGCCGACAGGTTACCATGACGGAAAAAGTACCACAACTCCAGTGTAAGGCTCGGCCGCAAGAGACCAGAAGGAGGGACCACGCCTCCACTCTATCTTCACCATATGAATATCCGCCAAACTGGACAACCTGGTCTCTTGCAAAGAAAATATCAGCATCAAACCTGATGAGCAAAAATAAGGCCATGTTACAATCACTTACTGATTTTATGCTGGAGACATTAATGGTCGTCACCTTCAAAGGAGTAGGAACCACCATCAAGATGATCAAGGAACGTATTTCTTAGCCTGCTTACCCCCCTCCATATTTGGAGACCTTGCATGCTTCAGCGTCCTCTGTGACTCCTCCTCCATGGAAACCACCGACTCATCACCTGAAGATCCCTCATCCTCCACCTCAGATAATACATCTTCCCAGATTCAGGTACAGGCACATCCTTCTGCTTTTTTCCCCAGACTTTCTGTTTGCCTCCAACCATTCCATATCATTATTTGACAACCCAGACTGCAAAGCCTCCTCCCCTTCTATTCAACCATCATCCACAACATCATCCACCCCACTCTCTCCGCTCACCACAGCAGGCCCCCCAACCTTCACCATCACCCCTAATATCATCCACTCCACCCCCCTGCGCCTCATGCCCTCCGATCCTCAGATGCTGGGGAGCGGGGGTCGGTGCAACCATACACACTGGTCCAGCTCCCTCCACAGCCCCCACTACCCTAAACTGACACAGGAGGATCAGACACAACATCCATGGACACTGACTCAGGGGGCACAACACAAGGAGATGACACATTGGATGGATCATCAGACACTGATACCACTGAGACAACAGGGACAGAGACATTGGGGACCCCTGGCATAGCCCCCCTCTCCTCTGCCTTCTCTATGTCCAGACCAAAAAACTCTTCCATCAAAGCTGACTGGTTATGCATGGCCTCAGGGCACTGGCTGTATGAATGGCTAACCTTATCACAAAGATTGCACCCGGTGATATTGCAATCCTCAGCCAGATTCCCCAGGTCCTGACATAGAGAGCACTTCATCTCTGGACATGAGGAGGCAAAATGATCCCGAGAACCGCACTTATTACAGAGCTTGGGCTGTCCAGGGTAGAACACGACAATCCTATCCTTCCCAATGAAGGCTGAGGAGGGCAGATGCTGGACCACATTCCCACAGACATACAGCCTCATCTGCACTGACCACCCACCAGTCCATATCCCTCTCTCATCCACAATCTTCTTCAAAGGGGTCAGTAGCTCCCCAAATCTTCTCAGCCAGACAGCCAAGTCAGCAGAAGGGATCGATTAATTCCTTACTAGGATGGTGACATTCTTAACCAAAGGTTGGCGTGAGACAAGTTTTGGGACAAGTCCCTTCCACTCTGGAAGACCCCTGTACACATGCTCATACTTCTCCCAGAAAATATCGAGAGACTCGGGGCGTACAAAGGGCAGGTCATACTCATAGGAGACTGATCAAAGCAAAGATGTCTTCAGCTTTCAAAACCCATCGCCAAAATCTTGTCCACAACCAACCTCCTGACCAGGAGAGTACCCCCACCTGATCTGCACCACATTCTGCCGCCTGAAAGACAGGGATGCAGATGGCAGACCTTCAGCAGACCTCCCCCCTGAGCTGACAGCCTCATGTGACCACCTCCTCCCAGCCAGAGCCCCAGCATAGGTTTTATTTATATCATGATACATACCAGACCTTAAAGCTGCACCCTGCCCATTGGTTGCAGGAGCCACAGAAACCCCGCTCTGCAGATTACCATTAGAGGTAGCAAATCACTCCATCCACCAGCACACATGCATTCCCTTTTCCAGCATTGCAAGCACTTTTATCATTCGCATTTTTCCTTTCACTCGTGCTCCCAGCAAATCCACCCACACCAGATGCTCCTGTCTCCCACTCCCGCAACATGCTCCTCTTAAGCAAAAGCCTTCCACTCCTGGTCACTCTGCCCCAGTTTCAGCAACACCTTTCACAGTGCAGCTGACATTTTCCTTCCCACCATATTCTGCTGCATTTGCAGACATCAGCAGGGATTGTTCAGCCAAAATGTCGGTTCCCACCTTTACCTTCCCCCCCAGCACTACATCCCCAGTCACAAGAGGATTTCCCTCCAAAACTATGCTGTGCACATGGCTTTCCATAATATAGTACACACTGTCACTTTTAATAAAGCATGGCTTTTCAATCTTTTTTTCCTTTACAGGACCAGGTACAGAGCCCTCACCATCAACCTCATCAGCAGAATCTTCTGAAAACCGGAAGGTTCTTCCACTTAGGGGAGACTCCATCTCATTAATAAACTTTAGCAGCCCTCAACCATTTTCCTCTACCTCCTGTGCTGTTCTTCCAGCTTGCTGGGGAGGGAGCGAGGCAGAGGCCGCCATTTCCTCTGGTGAAGCAGATCTTGAGGTGGATGGGATAGCAGGGGCAGCATCCTGGACCCCCTCCTCACTCTCCACCTGTACTGCCACCACCAATGCTGAAGGGTGTCTCCCTTCATTTTCTTGAACCTTTCCTCATTCTGGAATTTCTCCTTGAACACTCCGCTCTTTTCCTTTAATGCTGTGACCAAATTCTGCTGCTTCTGGATGGCGTCCTCCAAAACTTTCAGCTCCGACTTCAGACTCTGCCGCTTGCTGCTCCATGCTTTGTCATGAAGAACTTTCTTCTTATAAGCAGCTTTCAGGTTCATCAGCTTTTCCTCCTCCTTTGCAATTCTCACCAGTCAGCAACCCACTCTCTGAAGGCAGGGAGGGATTCCCCTTTTTTAGGGCCACAGCCAAGGTCTTCAAGTGTAGGTGAAGCTTGGGAGCGCAAGCTGAGTCCCTCAAGAGGAACATGGTCTGGGCCTCACCCAAAATCAGTCATCTTGCTGGGACCAGGCAAGCAGGCCTGGCCCCCTAGTGTCTGGAGTAAGAGAGCAACTGTACAACCAACCTCTCTGGTGCAGAGACTGATGTGACTTCCTCAGTGTTCTCTGTACTTCACTGAAGGTGAGTGTACCAACCACCAGTGGTACACAATGCATACTAAGCAAACCTACAATGCTGATCAGTTTGAAACTAATTAACTGGTTTACCTCTAGAATTCCTTTAAGGTGCAAATGTATATCTAAAATGTTGACTTCAATTAATTTGTCTCTATACAGGAGCATGCAGGTCAGACTGGGAGAGCACAACATCGCTGTCTCTGAGGGCACCGAACAGTTCATCAACTCCGCCAAGGTCATCAGAAATGCCAACTACAACTCCAGAACCCTGGACAACGACATCATGTTGGTCAAGCTCGCCTCTCCTGCCACCCTCAACTCCTACGTCAGGGCTGTATCTCTGCCCACTGGCTGTCCTGCTGCCGGCACCAGCTGTCTGATCTCCGGATGGGGCAATACCCTGAGCAGTGGAAGTGAGTCAACACCACCGTAACATGATCTATTACTTACATAGTTATTCTGGTTGAAAAAAAGATACAATTCCATCTAGTTCAACCAATAAAAGGGAAAGAAAAATTATAATCCTATATACACAATCCTATACCCACCATTGATCCAGAGGAAGGCAAAAATTACTGATATTAACCTCCTCGGCGGTATGATTCTTTCTGATTTTTTGTGCTGAAAGTGGTACCATTTTTTTGCATGGAAATATGTAGTTTTTTATTGTAGGCTGTAATTTTTAGGAATAACTCACTGAAATCTGTACGAACAAGAGTCTAGTAAACATCCCGGGTATGATAAAATTTGAAACACGAAACCATAAATTATAGATCGCTGAGCAAAGTCGCAAAATCGTTTTCAGTGTCTGATGATGAATTTCCCCCACGAATCATTATCACTCAATTCTGCAAGTGGTTCTGATTTACTATCGCTGCTCTAAAACCGCTTTTGACGTAAAGGGACGCTTTTTGGACGCCATGGACTTTTCTAAGTTTCCAGGCAGCAAAAACATTCAAAATGCAGGCAGGGCGCCGGACAAAGCACTCGGGACAAAATATATGTGAAATGCATTGAAACAGCAATGACAGCAAAAATGTCATTTTTAAAAAATTTCAAATTTCCCGCCGGTTCCGGCGCCCGTACGTCCCGACGTCACAGGGACCGGAACACAGAAGCCGGATGCCGGCATTAGCCGGAGGAGATGGCCGGGGACGCTGCAGGGGACACATCGTGGGAGCGAAGGACAAGGTAAGTGCTGCAGGGACCCCCTGAGCAGCGCCGCTTGGTAAGCCCAAGTGTAGCTCGGGGTTACCGCTTTTGGTATAGGAATTTTACCCCGAGCTACACTCGGGAATACCGCTAAGGAGGTTAAATGAGGCTAAGCTTCTCTAGTAAATTTTGTCAAAATTAGAACATGTAGGCAAAATCATTCCTTTGAGGAAAAATCACCTAAAATCCTAACTCCTGGTAGTTAAAAATGAATTAAGTATGTCTCCACCCCTCCAGCAAAGAAAGATCCAGTGTTTGTTTTGCAAAGGGATTGGAAGAACACAAAGTGATGTTTAACCTAATCGAGAGTTCTTCAGTCTTCTTCCCTGAGGTTATGGTTGTGGTGACCAGTCCTCCAAAGCCTCTCCTCTTGCCAGTTCTCTGATCCATCTTGTCACTGTCCCTCTTACTGAGGTCATCACATACAATGAAGGACCATCCCAGTGACCAGTGGCCATGTCATCATGGTGGCTGCTGGGAGGAATGCCTAACCACATTACAGCATTGGAGGGAATAGGACCTAACATCAGCCTGTCCTGGGGCAAAATAGATATTATTCTATGTTATCTATTCCCCTAGAAAGGAAAATGAGCATTGGATCCTCCCATGTGCTGGGAGGAGTCAATTTTAGTTAGATTTACTGAAGAAAAAGAAAAATATAATAAAGTAGAAAAAAATAAGAAATATATTTTGAAATGTTTTTTAAACTTAGAACAAGTGTCCCAATAGGACGATTTCTCTTTGGATTTCTCATCATTTCCAGTCCTGCTGACAGTGGTCATCAGGACAAATAAAGAGTGTGAATGTTTTCAGCAAGGACACAGACAACAATAAAACCTGAAGAGTGTTTTAACCACCCCCCATCCCCACCCATCACCCCTCTATCCAAAAAAGTTTGGACTGCAACTACATTTTAATATTGGTTGCTTCTTCTTAACTGAAAATACACACAGATGTCTATAACTGGAAGGGGCTGAGATGATGGGCCAGCTGTCTATGTGTGATCTCAGCTTTTATTATTTAGAGCCGGGGGCGAACTGACCATTTGGAAACTCGGGCACTGCCCGAGGGCCCGGGGTCAGTAGGGGGCCCCATGAGATGCCCCTGGTACCTTTTTCATAGGCTTTTTTGAGTTTGGGCAAGGACACAGGGGCCCCATGATCCCCTATTGCCCGGGGGCCCCATGAGTTGTCAGTCCGCCCTTGTTAGAGCTATTCAAAACATAGACTGTATAAGTTATTCACAACATAGTTGCAAGTCACCGTGGGGAAGAGCTGCAGAATTCACAAAAGCAGCACCTACTGGCTGCGAGTGGTATATATAATAATACATAATTGGAATTATGTAATATTTCTCTGAATACAAATTTTTACAGCGTTTGTGTTTTTTTTTTAAACAGATTGGGGTTATTTATTAAAATTTGGTGCAATTCTGCAAAGAAACCAATCAGCTTCCAGGTTGTATTGCCAAAGCTTAATTGAACAAGCTGAAATTAGAAGCTGATTGGCTATCGTGCGCAGCTGCACCAGATTCTGAGTGCACCAATTTTAGTAAATCTTCCCCATCTTGTTATTTCTCCTTCTCTCTCCAGCCAATATTTTTTTAACTGCCATTTTGTTTTATTTGTAGCCAACATGCCTAACCTCCTGCAGTGTCTGAACGCCCCCGTCCTGACTGCCACCCAGTGTAGCAGTGCCTACCCCGGAGAGATTACCAGCAACATGATCTGCGTTGGTTACATGGAGGGCGGCATGGATTCCTGCCAGGTAATTGCCACAACTTATTTTAATTTTGTATATAAAGCTGCACTGTTCAAATAAATGTGTCATCTCAAACAGGTGGTAGATTTCATAGACTGGGAAATTTGTTTTATTGATATTAGCTTAAATGTAAAAAAAAAAAGAAATTCAATGTATAAATTATAGCTCAAATGTTCAGGAAAAGTTTTGAAACAAAGATTTTTCTTCGCAAGTAACTGCAATAGTTCTTGTTCAGCAATATTTATTATTAGTTATTAGATGGAAATGCAACTATTAAAATGAAGGCGATACTGGAAAATACAAGTATAACTGAACCTAAGAATTAATATGTATTATCTTTCAGTTTGCCAGCCCTTAGATGTGGTGGTTGCATTAGTTTCATTTTCCAGGCTAAGAATATTTTTAGCAAGTACAGAAATTAACCATTGATCCTGCCAGAAATGCAGTTTCCTTGTCGCTTCCTGTGAGATAAACTGGAAGCAAACACAGGTGTCCGTGTATGAACCAGCGGTAATAGATCGCTGCTCAGTTCTCCGGCATTCTCGGAGAACACAGTTCTCCTGTGAATGCAGTTTATGAAGCAGTTCTCAGAACGAAGGGAGAACGGTCTCCAAACGCTGGAGAACGGTCTACAAACTCTGGAAAACGGCTCATTTAGCTATAATCTCACGAGATTACAGTAAAAGATCAGTTTACTAAACAGAGGTAAATTATCTCTGCTTAGTTTTCGGTCCCTCCGATTCTCCAGCTCTGGGCTGCAGAATCTGGAGGGAGAACACAGATCTCCAGAGAAGGGCTGACATGATCTCCTGAGTGTCATAAACTGTGAATGACCAGAGAATAGCTGAGATCTGTTGAATCGCAACTATTCTCTGTGTCATAAAAGGACACCTGTGTCTTATCTTGCTTGTGAAAGCTTTAAGTCCCATCACCCCACTTATAATAGCAAGCGTAGACATGCTTGAAGTCCAACCTTGGTGGCCACCATGGCTCCTTCCATAGATACACTGGAGGTTTTGAGTTTAGCTACTCAGGGGCAGAAAGTGTGTCATCCCCTGGATTACCAAGTGGAAATAAAGATATAAAAAAACTTAAAAAAAAAAGAAAACCAATGTAACCACCACATCTAAATACTTGTAAGATATTACATATTTGAGGATGCATTTAGATTCACTTTAACTGTTTGGGTTCCCATTGGGAAAATTCCTTTTTCCCTTATCCTGGTGACCACCGAAGAAGTGGGGCACAGACAACAGTAAAAAAAAAATTGAAAAAAGTGGAAAAATAGCACAGGACCAGGGGCGGACTGAGCATTTGGGCACTCAGGCACTGCCTGAGGGCCCAGGGTCAGTACGGACCCCCATGAGAAGCCCCTAGTACCTTTCATAGGCTTTTTTTGGTGTGGTTTGCATTGGTGTGAGGACACAGGGGCCCCATGATCCCTTATTGCCCTGGGCCCCATGATCCCCTATTGCCTGGGGGCCCCATGAGTTGTCAGTCCGCCCCTGCACAGGACTCATATTGTTATCTCACTGGTATTGCTATCTTAAATCAATGATGTTGATGAAAATGATCTGGTTCCCAGGCAGGCAGCTTCTACACCCCAGAGAATTTCCATGGTCTCCTTGGCTTACAATGCAATACAACAAAAATTGAAATGAAAGCACCAGACCACTGCTAAGTGGTCAAGATACAACCTTATTCTGATAAAAGTCAGGAGCACAACCCCAAAAAGGCATCCAACGCATTTTGGAGGTCCAAAAACACCCCCTTCATCAGGACTAGAAAGAACATAGAAAGATTCCATATCAATCTGATAGCAATGCAATATCCCCATCTCGGGTTTATATTTAAAGTGAAATGGTCAGTAGTATTATTTATGTATATAGTTGGATGCCTTTTTTGCTTTATTTTTGGAACAATAAAAGTGTGGTAACCCCATAGCAATTATTTAAAATTCAGATAACTAAGGTAGAATCAGTAGAACATGATTTTTTGAGTACTATGGCCACTGCACTTTGTACCTAGTGCTTTCTCTAGTCCATTTACGTCTTGTTTATGATGTTTGTAGATTGTTCTTGGACAACCTCACCATCAACCCTAATTTACCTAACTTTCTAAAAATGCCTTTTCTGTTTTTCAGGGTGACTCCGGTGGCCCCGTGGTGTGTAATGGACAGCTCCAGGGTATTGTCTCCTGGGGATACGGCTGTGCCCTGAGGAACTATCCCGGTGTCTACACCAAGGTCTGCAACTACAACTCCTGGATCGCCAACACCCAGGCCGCCAACTAAACTTTCAAAGCAAATACTTATTCAGATCATTCTACTTTCTGCTTCTAGTATACATCAAATGGTGTGCTAGGCCTGGACTTCAATCCTACATCCTGTAATGCCTGAATAAATATATTTCTTGTTAAAATAAATGAGTGTAGCTATGTTTTATATTACTATAAATATTGGTTCTCCATTTGTTGCTTGTCTTGGATATAAAATATGGATAAAACCAACATACAGTATGTGATGCCGACTGTCACTATAGTAATCATGAGATTTTATCATGCAGCGGTAAATAACCACTGCTCAGTTCTCCAGCATTCTCAGAGGAGAGAGTTCTCCTCTGAATGCCTTTTTATGAAGCGATGTACCGTATTTTTCGCCATATAAGACGCACCTGACCATAAGACGCATCTAGGTTTTAGAGGCAGAAAACAGGAAAAAAAAAAATTCTGAACTAATGGACTGCAGACACAGTACAGGAGATGACCAGAGACTGCGGACAGCACAGGGATGACCAGAGACTGCGGACAGCACAGGGATGACCAGAGACTGCGGACAGCACAGGGATGACCAGAGACTGCGGACAGCACAGGGATGACCAGAGACTGCGGACAGCACAGGGATGACCAGAGACTGCGGACAGTACAGATGACTGCTGACCTTTGGGGAGGTGGGGAGCGGGTACCTGAATTTGACAGGTACCCGCTCTTACTTCCGCAGAGTTTTTGTTTGATCTTACCTGTTCCTCGATCCAGCCGTGCGCTGTCTTCCTGGCTTCTGTAATGGCGCTCGGCATGACAGCCGGGTGCCCAGTGCGCATGAGCGAGAAGCACTTGCGCTTTGTGATTGGTCCGGCGGCTTCTGGGATCTGTCATGTGTCCCAGGTACCGCCTTACCATTCACAAAAAGCACCGCTTCTTGCGCATGCGCACTTGGCACCCGGCTGTCATGCCCAGTGCCCACACTACAGAAGACAGCACGCCGCTGGATAGAGGAACAGGTAAGGTCCCGCTGCAGAGCTGAGCGGCCGGCCCGGTATTCTGACACGGCCGCGGTGGAAATACCGGACCGGCCGCTCCACATTCGCCTTATAAGACGCATTGACATTTCCCCCCCCAGTTTTGGGGAAGAAAAAGTGCGTCTTATACGGCGAAAAATACGGTAGATTGCTTCTTCGAATGAAGGGAGAATGTGATCTACAAACGCTTTGAACGCTGGAAAACGGCTGCTGTTACTATAATGTCATGAGATTACAGTAAGAGATCAGTCAAACACCGCTTACTAAGCAGCGCTAAATTACCACTGCTTTGTTTGTGGTTCCGCTAACCATTTGGAAACTCGGGCACTGCCCGAGGGCCCGGGGTCAGTAGGGGGCCCCATGAGATGCCCCTGGTACCTTTTTCATAGGCTTTTTTGAGTTTGGGCAACAAGGACACAGAGGCCCCATGATCCCCTATTGCCCGGGGTCCCATGAGTTGTCAGTCCGCCCCTGGTTCCGCTGCTTCTGGGCTGGAGAATCTGGAGGGAGAACACAGATCGCCAGTGAGGGGGTGACATTGTTCCTTCATATACAGGCCATCTGTGTTCTCCGCTGATCATCTCTGTTTCCTAAACCTCTAATCATCGGAGATCAGCAACCATCTTTAGGATTACCGCTGATCTCTATTTCATAAAAGGACACCTAAATGTCATGTAGGTTGGGGGTGGGAGTTATTTGGTGGAGGG
Organism: Staurois parvus; assembly: GCF_062004578.1. Taxonomy (NCBI): domain Eukaryota; kingdom Metazoa; phylum Chordata; class Amphibia; order Anura; family Ranidae; genus Staurois; species Staurois parvus. The sequence continues at coordinate 1,387,442 of NW_028318554.1, read as the reverse complement.
CAAATACAGTAGCTTTAAAGGGTAATTCCACTTTCCTGGGGATTAAAAAAATCTAAATCAAATAAACAAAATAATATTATAGCATATACAATTGCTACACAAGCCATATTGAATTTGAATGCTATTAAAAATTAACTTTCTTGTTCAATCTGCAGCCGCTCTAATTTTCTGTAAAATTCAAGGCAACCTAGAGGCCTTCTATACACAATTGGTGTAAAGAACTTCCCCAGAAGCGCGGCACTGTTGGAGATATATTTATGTATTTAGTACAAGAGGTATAAGCAGCAGTAGCAGGGGCGGACTGACCATTTGGAAACTTGGGCACTGCCCGAGGGCCCGGGGTCAGTAGGGGGCCCCATGAGATGCCCCTGGTACCTTTTTCATAGGCTTTTTTGAATTTGAGCAAGGACACAGGGGCCCCATGATCCCCTGTTGCCCGGGGGCCCCATGAGTTGTCAGTCCGCCCCTGAGCAGTAGTGACACTAGTCTAATTTCAGGTTTTTGATAACACAGATAATTGAGGTAGAGCTGATTTACTATTCCTTTTTATTTATTTATTTTTTGAGTGGATTTATCACTAATCACATTTCTGATATATAGTGATAGTATTATACTCTCTCCTAAAGTGATTGCATTGTTCTTTGGGTTTCAATATTTGGAGGAACTGTTTTCTTTTAGGAACCAAACTTGTCTTTGCTGTCTCAGTTTTGTCTGATACATAGACTGCTTCACAGACCAAGGGTGTTGTCAGGCGAGCGCCCCTGTTGCTGGTGACAGATCTCCAGTGACAGGATAACTAATAGACCAACAAGATATAAATTCATAGACGGTCCATATAGTGAACTTGGTGTACAGATATTCACTTTCAGGTCACTACAGAGGACAAAAGGGCGCTCTTTACACCTGGAGATTAAAATTTTACATATGGAAAGATGTCTTCACAGTAAGAGCTGTGAAAATGTGCAATAGACTTCCTCAAGAACAAGTTCTGGCCAGCTCAGTATATTGTTTTTAAAAAGAGCTGGATCCTAAATGCAAAAAATATTACTGGATAGTAACATTTTAAGGAAACACCAGGAGTAGTTGATCCAGGGAATCTCCAACTGCCTCCTGGAGAATCCAGAGGGAATTTTCATGTCCCTGCTGAAGAAAATTGGAACATGCTTAAACATAGAAACAAAGAAAAGTGATGGCAGAAAAATACAGAGTGGTCCATCGAGTTTGCCCGTTTTTTTTTTAGGTATTTTTGGGGGGGGGGGGTTGTCTGTTTTTTTTTTTTTGTTTTCTTGTTAACTTTTTTGTCTGAGTATAGATCTATGCTTGTCCCAAGCATGTTTGAAGCTATTTTCTGTTGACTGGCTCACTGCCTCTTATAGGGTTGTTTGCCTTCATCTGGATCAACTGTGGGTAAAAAATTGAACAATTGGAGGTTTTCTAATAATTTATTTTTTCTATTGGTTGAATTAGATGGACTTGTTTGTTTTTCCAACCTAACTATTTAACGTTGTAACAATCCATTCCAGCAACACATTGGGGCGTATTTACTAAAATTGGAGCATGCAAAATCTGGTGCAGCTCTGCAGAGAAACCAATCAACTGCCATTTTATTTCTGTTAAAGCTTAATTGAGTAAGCTGAAGTTAGAAGCTGATTGGCTGCCATGCACAACTGCACCAGATTCTGAGTGCTCCAGTTTTAGTAAATCTTCATCATCTCCTTAACCTCCCTGGCCGTATTCCCGAGTGTAGCTCGGGGTAAAATTTCTATACCAAAAGCGGTAACCCCGAGCTACACTCGGGCTTACCATGCGGCGCTGCTCTGGGAGTCCCTGCAGAGCTTACCTTGTCCTTCGCTCCCGCGATGTGTCCCCTGCAGTGTCCCCGACCATCTCCTCCGGCCGATACTGGCATCCGGTTTCTGTGTCCTGGTCCCTGTGACGTCGGGACGCACGGGCGCCGGAAAATTTGAAATTTTTTAAAAATGTCATTTTTGCTGTCATTGCTGTTTCAATGCATTTCACATACATTTTGTCCCTACTGCTTTGTCCGGCGCCCTGCCTGCATTTTGAATGTTCTTTCTGCCTGGAAACTTAGAAAAGTCCATGACGTCCAAAAAGCGTCCCTTTAGGTCAAAAGCGGTTTTAGAGCAGCGATAGTAAATCAGAACCACTTGCAGAATTGAGTGATAATGATTCGTGGGGGAAATTCCTCATCAGACACTGAAAACGATTTTGCGACTTTGCTCAGCAATGTGCGAATTTGCCTCTGTATTTCAAATTTCAGTGTTTTTGGTTTGATTATATTATTGAATTAAATTTATTATTATTATATTATTATTTTTTATGATTATTTATTAAATTATAATTTATGATTTCATGTTTCAAATTTTATCATACCCGGGATGTTTACTAGACTCTTGTTCGGACAGATTTCAGTGAGTTATTCCTAAAAATTACAGCCTACAATAAAAAACTACATATTTCCATGAAAAAAATGGTACCGCTTTCAGCACCAAAAATCGGAAAGAATCATACCGCTGAGGAGGTTAACCTTCCTGGAGGTAATCCCGAGTGTAGCTCGGGTTTAATTTACAGTACCAAAGGCGGTAAACCCGAGCCACACTTGGGATTATTCCACAGTGCTTCTCCTGCTTTCCCCTGATCCCTACCTTGTCCCGCGATCCCGCGATGTCCTTCCGCTGTGTCCTCCGGCCGATGCCGACATCCGTCTTCTGGGTTCCGTTCCCTGCGAGCGTCGGGACGTACGGGGGGCGGAACCGGCGAGAAATTTAAAAAAAGTAAAAATATGACATACACACGATACACTGTAATCTGTTAGAATTACATTCCTGTATCAAACCATTTCACATACATTTTGTCCCGAGTGCTTTGTCCGGCGCCCTGCCTGCATTTTTACTGTTCTTTCTGCCTGGAAACTGAGAAACGTCCATGGCGTCCAAAAAACGTTCCTTTAGGTCAAAAGCGGTTTTAGACCTGCTAGAGAACAGCGATAGTAAATCAGAACCACTTGCAGAATTGAGCGATAATGATTCGTGGGGGAAATTCCTCATCAGACACTGACATTATTGAATTAAATTTATTATTATTATATTATTATTTTTTAGAATTATTTATTATATTATATTTTATGATTGTGTGTGTTTATCATACTGGGGATGTTTACTAGACTCTTGTTTGGACAGATTTACAGTAAGTGAGTTATTCCTAAGAATTACAGGCCTACAATATAAAACTACAAATTTCCATGCAAAATAATGTACTGCTTTGACATTCAAAAATATTGATTAGTTAGACCGCCAGGAAGGTTAAAGTGATACTAAACACACACTGTTTCATTGACATTGTCCTTTCTCTTTCTGTATGTGGATGATGGCACTGGAATTATTTTAAATAAAAAGGAAACAAAGTAGCTTTTTTCCTATTCAATATACATCTGTCACATGACCCAGCTCTTTCTCATCTTGTCTGCAGATACACAGTGACAGGTAGAGCTTCCAGTCCTCTGCTGCTGGTCACATGTTAAAAAATAGAAATGCCTTTGGAATAGAAAGAAAAATAACTAATTAATATCAATCAGCTGTTTTTATTTGCCATACAAATATATATTTCAAATCAAATCTTTAATTTTTTGGCAATAACATGATTTCTGCAAATCACAACTTGTGTCACGCCCCTCCAGTTTCTATAGTAGAATAGCAGGGGGTTGAAGCCTCCATCAGTAAAGATGTAATATCTTACCCCCGCCCCCATTGTGTTTAGCTGGTTAGTGGATATGGAGGAGGAGGGAGGGAGTGGGCTGTCATTTAGCACCATGTATATGCCTACATGTGTGACTCTATAGTCATTTGGGCTGCTCAAATGTGATAGGGAGGAAATGCTCAGCAAAGAAACTCACTGAAAACTGAGCATGTGCAGAGTTGCCTCTACAGCTGCAAAATCCCTAGCTGAACTGGGGACATGAACAGAAAGTGGAGATAGAGCACAGCAGGATTAACCAGTTTTTTTGCAGAAAACAAATCTCATAGTGACTAAGTATGGAAATGATTAAGTATGAACGGCGTATAATATGGCATTTATTGATAGTTTTTAATCATGTGGTTTAATGACACTTTAAGGCTAGGTGTGGCTGCAGCTACAACCACCCACACAGAAAAATGCGCTGCCACTCAGGAGATGCACGGAGGTGCCATTATTGCTAATGGTACCCCTACAAACTGGGAACTGCAGAGGGGCTTCCTGAACTGGGAACCGCAGAGGGTCTTCCTGAACTGGGAACCGCAGAGGGTCTTCCTGAACTGGGAACCGCAGAGGGTCTTCCTGAACTGGGAACCGCAGAGGGTCTTCCTGAACTGGGAACCGCAGGGGGTCTTCCTGAACTGGGAACTTCAGGAGGGCTTCCTGAACTGGGAACCGCAGGGGGGCTTCCTGAACTGGGAACCGCAGAGGGGCTCCCTAAACTGGGAACCGCAGAGGGGCTCCCTGAACTGGGAACCGTAGAGGGGCTCCTTGAAATGGGATCTGCAGAGGGGCTCCTTGAAATGGGAACCGCAGAGGGGCTCCCTAAACTGGGAACTGCAGAGGGGCTCCCTGAACTGGGAACCGTAGAGGGGCTCCTTGAAATGGGATCCGCAGAGGGGCTCCTTGAAATGGGAACCACAGAGGGGCTCCTTGAAATGGGATCCGCAGAGGAGCTTCCTGAACTGGGAACCGCAGAGGAGCTTCCTGAACTGGGAACCGCAGGGGGGCTTCCTGAACTGGGAACCGCAGAGGGGCTTCCTGAACTGGGAACCATACTTCATTTACCATTTCCGTGCAGGCCCCGTTTTTGAAAAACGTGCCTCGTGCATTTTCAGGAACGAATGTGTGAACCTAGCCTTAGACAAAATAAATAGCAATGATGTGAAAAGTACAGCGACTCGTGCAAACCAATCCAATATCAGTTACAATAAATAAATTAACCAAACTGACCGACAAAAATATTGAAATTTAATTTAGGTAAGATGCTGCCCCTGGCACTGAACAATTGCTTCATGGTTGCCCAACTGGATAAGCCTGACCAATTCCAATGAGTTGCCAAGAAGGCATTTGTCAGGAAGGATAAAAAGCGATGAAGACCAGCGCCCCCTGCTGTATTAACCAGGAACAGCTGCACAGTTTATTACCCAGTCCCAGTCTGGTATTTCAAGCTGTGTATACTGGATGCACAAAAATACGTGGCAGAATCTTCCTTTCTTGATTCTTTCAAGTGAAGAGAGGAAGCGAGCACTGTAGGCCTCTTAACAAACCATCTGTCCTTATAATCTCCCTCCATGTCCTCAGCCTTAGCATTTAGAGAGAATATCATCAGTTTCAGCCCCTGCCCTGGTCTGTGTTGGTACCAGTACATGTTGTAGTAAGTATCATCATTCTGATTGCAGGTCAGCACCACCGAATTTCCTGAGTGGACTATGAGAAGTCTTTCAGCTTGTTCCACTTCCACCAACCTGTAACCTGTGAAATGCAAGGTGGAGTTATACTAAATTGTTATTATTATTATTATTGTTATTATTATTATATTAAACATCAGACACAATGACAAGGATGTCATTAGAAAAAAATGTCATTTCAACTTGCAGTGACCATAACAGAAACATTTAGGGCCGGTTCACACTAAAGAAATATAGTCCAGATGCGTTCCAGATGCTTTTTTGCATGCGCATTTTTGGTGCATTCCTGTGCGTTTCGGTGCATTCCGGTGTGTTTTTTATGCGTTTTTCTGCATTCCAGTACAGTTCTGTGCAGGAAAAATGCAACATGTTCTACTTTTTTTTCTACAACCGGAACGCACTGGAACTGCAAGCACTGATGTGAATATTGACAACCATATCACCTACTTTCTGTACATTTTGAATTCAGAAAAAAAGCAATTGAAACGCATGGAGTGTGAACCGACCCTTAAAGTTCATTTGTTTTTGCTGTATGGCTCTCAGCTTTTCCGAAGATCCATTCATCTTTGTATAAATATTCCTAATATTACTGCTACTTTTATTATTATTCATATTATTATTTGTTGTTATTGGTTAATGTTATCATTATAATAATAATAATAATAATAATATAATAATAATAATATAATAATAATATAATAATAATAATAATAATAATAATAACAATAATAATAATATAATAATAATAATAATAACAACAATGATAAAATAATTATTTATTTATTATTTATTTATTTCAGGTACTTATATAGCGCCATCAATTTACGCAGCGCTTTACACATATTATACATTCACATCAGTCCCTAAACTTCAAGGGGCGTACAATCTAAGGTATAAAATAATAATAATTGAAAGAAGAATAAAGCCTCATGCACACAGGGAGTTTTTGCAGGCATTTTTTTTACTGCTTCCAAACGGCCCTCCATGTTATCCTATGTGTCTATGCACAGATAGACTTTTAGAAGCTTTTAGTAGCAGTAGCGATTACCAACTTAGGGCCAATTGGTCCAGGAGCAACAGCGTTTTGGCAGAAAAAATGCTTGACTCGGCTAAACACGCCTAAATGCGTGTTAAAGCTAGGTGCGTTTAGTGATTGAGCATTAATTTCAATGGCCATAATAAATTATTATTCTGGCCAATGAAATAAATTAACGCCCAAGCCCTTGATGCTTATTAAACGTGCCTAAACGCTTGTAAAAGCGTTGGATACTTTTACAAGTGTCAGGCGTTTTTTTCTGCAAAAATGCTGATGCCAGGAGGAAGACTTCTAGGAGAGTGGTTTTTTAATGTACTGTGTTCATGAGGCCAAATAGTAATGCACATTGCTGATTTAGGGTATCCACCTTACTGAACAGCAATGACAAACATTTGCAAAAATGTTACCAGTATATGTAACATCAAAAAATTATGACAGTGATATTACACTTATTTATAATATTATTATTATTATTATTATTGTTGTTGTTATTATTAGTAGTAGTAGTAGTAGTAGTAATGATAATAGTAGTAGTATTCATATTATTATTATCATCATCATCATTATTATTATTATTATTATTATTATTACAAATATTTGCAAAGAATGTAAACCAGTATATCTTAAAATGTTGGCAGTGTCATTACTCTCACTATTATTATTAAAGTTTTTATTAGTATTATTATTAGTAGTAGTAGTAGTAGTAGTAATGATAATAGTAGTAGTATTCATATTATTATTATTATTATTATTACAAACATTTGCAAAGAATGTAAACCAGTATATGTAACATCTTATTATTAGTATTAAAGTTATTATTAGTATTATTATTATTATTATTATTAGTAGTAGTAGTAGTAATGATAATAGTAGTAGTATTCATATTATTATTATTATTATTATTATTATTATTAATAGTATTATTATTATTATTATTATTATTATTATCATTATTATTATTATAACATTATTATTAATATTATTATTACAAACATTTGCAAAGAATGTAAACCAGTACATGTAACATCTTAAAATGTTGACAGTGTCATTACTCTCACTATTATTATTAAAGTTATTATTAGTATTATTATTAGTAGTAGTAGTAGTAGTAGTAGTAGTAGTAGTAGTAGTAGTAATGATAATAGTAGTAGTATTCATATTATTATTATTATTATTATTATTATTACAAACATTTGCAAAGAATGTAAACCAGTACATGTAACATCTTAAAATGTTGACAGTGTCATTACTCTCACTATTATTATTAAAGTTATTATTAGTATTATTATTATTATTAGTAGTAGTAGTAGTAGTAGTAATGATAATAGTAGTAGTATTCATATTATTATTATTATTATTATTATTATTATTAATATTATTATCATTATCATTATTATTATTATTATAACATTATTATTAATATTAATATTATTATTATTATTATTATTATTACAAACATTTGCAAAGAATGTAAACCAGTATATGTAACATCTAAAAATGTTGACAGTGTCATTACTCTCACTATTATTATTGTTATTAATAATAATAATAATAATAATAATAACTTGCTAAAAATGGTGTTTGCATTTTCATGCATTTTATGCAATAGGAAGTACATTCAAATGAATGCGCTGCCTTAACACAGGGCATGCTAACATGCCCCACAATGCATATTAATTTCATATATTATAAACTGTACAGATGTAATGGAACCTTAAATATTTGCAATAACATAAATTAAAATACAATGTAATATAAATAATAAACAGCACTGTCATACAAATATAAATAGTATTATTATACTATTTACAAGTATTATTATTATTATTATTATTATTTTTACATTAGTACTGCAATATTGAAAAATTATGTTCATGACACTAGTACTGTTACTTTTTGTTGTTATTATTTTAGAGTACTTTTCTTATCCATGTTTTGCTGTAATACCAAAAAACCATGAGAGCAATATCACTAGTGTATATTATTAGTATTATTATCATTCTCCTTCTTATTATTATTATTGTTATTAAATTATTACTGTAATAATGAGAAAGTATTCTCATGATACCAATACTGTTATTTATTGTTATTATAATTATTATATTAGGGTATGTTCCTTATCCATTTTTTGTTGTAATACCAAAAAAAACACACAAAAGATCAATATTACTAATGCATATTATTATGTATGTTATTATTGTTGTTATTATTATTATTATTTAAATATTATGTAGAGGAACTGGCAGCAAACTGGTATAGAAACTTTTAGTTGCTCAATGAGCACAATGGTCTGAAAATGCTGTGTAATCTCTACACTGTTTTTTTCAGTGTCAATGAAATTTTACATTATGGGGAAAAAAAAACAAAACAAATTTTTCATCACCAAGCAAGTTTTAGAGGAATCATACACTTACCTGGTAGGAAGCTAAAAAACAGGATCAAAGATAGAAACTGTGCCATTGCATTCAGGAAAGCTGATATTTTCTGGAAAAATAATGTATACATGTATATAAGAATATTAAAATATATAAAGTATACAATTTCAGCAAAGAAAACCTTACGTTTCAATCAAAAAATAGATAAACAAACAAATAAATAAATAAGCATGCACCCTTTTTGAAGACATTATTGATTTTATGATTTCAGTAACTACTTCATTTGCAAATATTTTGTACAGAACCCTTTATAAATCCCATAAATGAAGCCGTGCCTTTTCTGCGCTGCAGCCTTCTGCCTTTCGGTTCCTGTACTAGGGGATTCTAAATGTTTCACTTGTTTCCTGTTGTGAACCTATCAGTGGATTAACTCTATGGCACCCAGGATGCTTCTTTTTTTTCTTTCATTGTACAGCTAAAAATTCTAGCATACTCAAACAAATTTTGAACCTCAGGAGGGCGCATTTTTAAAAAAATGGGTGCGTTTTGTCTACGTTTGGCCAAATTCGGTAGACAGTTTGCACAGAAAGATAGTTTTTGTAAGGTGTTGCTCAAGGGCGGACTGACAACTCATGGGGCCCCCGGGCAATAGGGGATCATGGGGCCCCTGTGTCCTTGCCCAAACTCAAAAAAGCCTATGAAAAAGGTACCAGGAGCATCTCATGGGGCCCCCTACTAACCCTGGGCCATCGGGCAGTGCCCGAGTTTCCAAATGGTCAGTCCGCCCCTGTATGACACATTGCAATATGTATTTATCATTTTCATATTTATATAATTTTTTCCGGCTTATAAGACAGCCAAGAGATCAGATAGAATATTATATGTTAGCAGAAAAATAGGATCTCCATAGACCATTCTACCCAAATAGCAACCATTAAAGGCTCAGTTCACCCAAAAGTGATATCTTACCCCCTAGATAGAACCAGGAAGGCTGAGTAAGCCCCATTTTTATGTCTTGGATACTCACAGTGAGAATCCCCTCCCATAATTCCTGACTTTAGGTTTAGGTTTTCCTGGCCACCTTGGTGTGTTCCATATTTCTAGAGTAGCTCTTGTTAGATAGATCGACTCTTGAGTATGATTCAAGAGTGTGTAACTCTTGTTGTTCTTGATAGGGAGTGTAACTCTTTTTAGCTAAATTAAGGCCTAGTTCACACTGGCATTGAAAGCAGGCATTTGAGGGGTGTTTTTACCGCTCCTCAAACGCCTATGCATGGCTGGAGGAGTTTGAAGCCTTTCAACGCTTCCCATTCAAGTCTATGGTGGCGCTCTGCAAACACATAGTGTGTTAACAACATTACAGTTTATTATAAGCATTTGTGATGATGTTTTAATGCTTGTAAATGCTTCAAAACTTTGCATAGGGCATTTGGGGAGTGTTTTTAACGCTTGTAAAATGCCAGTCTAACGCCCATACTAAAGCTATAGGAGCATTTTTTAAGAGATAGAAATTAAGTTAAGTGTGAACAAACCCTTAACTCTTAAGTATGACTCCAGAGTGTGTCTTTTGGTAGGTAGTGTAGCTCTTGATAGACAGAGTTGTTCTTGGTAGGTAGTGTAGCTCTTGATAGACAGAGTTGTTCTTGGTTGGTAGTGTAGCGCTTGATAGACAGAGTTGTTCTTGGTAGGTAGTGTAGCGCTTGATAGACAGAGTTGTTCTTGGTTGGTAGTGTAGCGCTTGATAGACAGAGTTGTTCTTGGTTGGTAGTGTGGCTCTTGATTGACAGAGTTGTTCTTGGTTGGTAGTGTAGCTCTTGATAGACAGAGTTGTTCTTGGTTGGTAGTGTAGCTCTTGATAGACAGAGTTGTTCTTGGTTGGTAGTGTGGCTCTTGATAGACAGAGTTGTTCTTGGTAGGTAGTGTAGCTCTTGGTAGACAGAGTTGTTCTTGGTTGGTAGTGTAGCTCTTGATAGACAGAGTTGTTCTTGGTTGGTAGTGTGGCTCTTGATAGACAGAGTTGTTCTTGGTTGGTAGTGTGGCTCTTGATAGACAGAATTGTTCTTGGTTGGTAGTGTAGCTCTTGATAGACAGAGTTGTTCTTGGTAGGTAGTGTAGCTCTTGGTAGACAGAGTTGTTCTTGGTTGGTAGTGTAGCTCTTGATAGACAGAGTTGTTCTTGGTTGGTAGTGTGGCTCTTGATAGACAGAGTTGTTCTAGGTAGGTAGTGTAGCTCTTGATAGACAGAGTTGTTCTTAGTAGGTAGTGTAGCTCTTGATAGACAAAGTTGTTCTTGGTTGGTAGTGTAGCTCTTGATAGACAGAGTTGTTCTTGGTTGGTAGTGTAGCTCTTGAAAGACAGAGTTGTTCTTGGTTAGTAGTGTAGCGCTTGATAGACAGAGTTGTTCTTGGTTAGTAGTGTAGCGCTTGATAGACAGAGTTGTTCTTGGTAGGTAGTGTAGCTCTTGATAGACAGAGTTGTTCTTGGTAGGTAGTGTAGCTCTTGATAGACAGAGTTGTTCTTGGATAGTAGTGTGGCTCTTGGTAGACAGAGTTGTTCTTGGATAGTAGTGTGGCTCTTGATAGACAGAGTTGTTCTTGGATAGTAGTGTGCCTCTTGGTAGACAGAGTTGTTCTTGGATAGTAGTGTGGCTCTTGATAGACAGAGTTGTTCTTGGATAGTAGTGTGGCTCTTGATAGACAGAGTTGTTCTTGGATAGTAGTGTAGCTCTTGGTAGACAGAGTTGTTCTTGGATAGTAGTGTGGCTCTTGATAGACAGAGTTGTTCTTGGATAGTAGTGTGGCTCTTGATAGACAGAGTTGTTCTTGGATAGTAGTGTAGCTCTTGGTAGACAGAGTTGTTCTTGGATAGTAGTGTGGCTCTTGGTAGACAGAGTTGTTCTTGGATAGTAGTGTGGCTCTTGGTAGACAGAGTTGTTCTTGGTAGGTAGTGTAGCTCTTCTTAAATAGATTGACTCTTAAAGGATCAGTAGATCCATTTGTTCTGTACTCCTGTTCCCCATTTTCTGCTGACAGCGGGCTAATGTCCACTGTCAGCTGACATCACTCAGCCAGTCCAGGCTCTGAAAAGATCCCAATCATATGGTTGGGATCCACTCAAAAGTCTGGACTGGCACATGGCTCAGCCTCTCAGCGATCTACCAGGAGCCTGAGCCAGCCCTTCCCATCCCCCTCAACAGTCCAGCGCTCCAGTGAGTGCTGGAGGAGCAGAGCAGAGAGCCAGAAACTGACAGTCACAGCTCTCTACTCTAATGAAAAAGAGAACTGAGCAATCAGTGGTGTTTGATTGCTCAGTTCTCACAGCAGACCCAGCAGGAGACAGATGCAGCTTTGGATCAATGCTGTATCCACATAGATGAGTATAATTTTTCTCCATATTTCTCTTCTAAGTGTGACTCTTGGTAGGTACTATATCTCTTGTTAGATAGAGTTGTTCTTGGTAGGGAGTGTAACTCTTTTTAGATCAAATCTTAAGTATGACTCGAGTGTTTGTCTCTTGGTTAGTAGTGTAGCTCTTGTTATATTGAGTTGTTCTTGGTAGGTAGTGTACCTCTTGTTAGATCGATTGATTCTTAAAGCTAATTTGGCTATACTTCTCCTGTAGGTCACAGGAGTGCAGTTTGTTCTGCTGTCGTGTGACCTTTTTTCAGCTGACAGCCAGCTAAAGTCCACTGTCGGCTGACGTCACTCATTCAGTCTAGGATCTGAAAAGATCCCAACCATATGATTGAGTTTCTCTTAGAAGTCTGGACTGGCTGGCTCAGTGATCCACCAAGCACCTGTGCCAGCCCCTCCCGCACCCTCCACCATCCAACACTTCAGGGAGAACTGGAGGAACAGAGCAGAGAGCCAGAAAATGACAGCCATGGCTCTCTGCTCAGAGCAGAGGAGAGAATTGAGCGATCAGCAGTGTTTAATCATTCTGTTCTCACTGCGGAGCCAGCGAGGGACAAATGCAGCATTGATGGTGCATCCAGCCAGGTGAGTTTAAATGGGGTTTTTTAGGGGGGGGGGGGTTTGAGTCCATACTTCTCTTTCAATTATGTCTCAAGAGTGTGGATCTTGATAGATAGGTTGACTCTTAGGTATGATTTCAGGGTGTGTTTATTGGTAGGCAGTGTAAGTCTTGTTAGATGGAGTTGTTCTTGGTAGGTTGTGTAGCTCTTTTTTAATAGCTTACCTTTAAAGTATGACTTAAGAGTGTGTCTGTTGGTTTGTAATGTCAGGGACATGGATAAGGGGGTACCAACAGTCCTCCTGTACTGGGCCCAGGCACTAGGTTGAATCGGATGTGGACAGAGAGGGTGATTGGCATGGTGGAGTGACAATTACTGGAACCTAATCCCCTGTATGTATGTCTCTACAGCAGCTGAAAGCTGGCTTCTTCTTCTCTCCATCATGCTGGCTTTCAGCTGCTGCAGAGAAATCCAAACAGGGGATCAGTTCCAGTAATTGCGCACCCCCCCCCCATCACACATCACCCTTCCTGTGCCCAATATGTTTCTCCCTGCTGCTCAAGCCCACCTGTGTGCCTCCATCCCCACAGTGCTGCTGGCTGCCCTTCTTTTCTTCCCACAGGCAGCTGCAAGCACACAATAGTGTCCTTCAGGATGGAGTTTAGAGTGGGGGAAGGGTCCGATAAATATGTCAGATTTAACAGCCCTTACTTTATTGAATGAACACAATGAGTGATTGGTACAGATCACTCACTGTGTTCATTCATAATTGGGGGGAGGGGGGCTGTCAGGTTGACTGTATGGTGCCCCATGGCTTCTAACAGCAACCTTGGGTAGTGTAGCTCTCGTTAGGTAGAGTTGTTCTTGGCTGGTAATGTAGCTCTTGTTAGATAGATTGACTCATGAGTGTGACTCAACAGTGTGGCTCTTGATAGGTAGTATACAGGGGTGGACTGACCATTTGGAAACTCGGGCACTGCCCGAGGGCCCAGGGTCAGTAGGGGGCCCCATGAGATGCCCCTGGTACCTTTTTCATAGGCTTTTTTGAGTTTGGGCAAGGACACAGGGGCCCCATGATCCCCTATCGCCCGGGGGCCCCATGCGTTGTCAGTCCGCCCCTGGTAGTATGACACTGCATAGCTAGTTTGGATCTTTTTAGGTAGAGGTTTCTCGTTATGCATTGATTGCTCTTGGTAGGTAGTGCGGTTTCTGATAGGAAGTTTGACTTTTATTGGTTAAAATAGCTTTGGATAGTTAGTGTGGATCATATTAGGCAGATTGTTTCCAAATAGGAAATCTTAATAGGGAACAAAGGATTCTGCACTCCCTCAACCCCATTTGTTTGTCAAAAAATGACAACACTGACTCACTGTACTGTATCAAGACAAGAGAATCGGGATATGACTACAGGATTCTGCCCCTTTCTAGTCTACATAGCAGTTTTTCTCAACCAGAGTTCCATGGAAACGTAGGGTCCCTTCAGATATAGCTAGGGGTTCCTTGAGCAATGAGCAATTTCTGCTTCTCAGATAAGTTCCCATCGACACCAAAGATTTTTAAGCTATCTGTAAGGGGGGGTCCTTCCCACTGACCACAGATGTAAGGATCATTCTTCCCAATGACCATTCCACTTATGTACTGTGGGCTTGTTTTGATCATGCAAGTTTCTTCTCTGTATCATTGTACTGTTAGTTTCAAACCTCCAAGGAGCAGGTCTTTGATGCCCTGCATTACATGGAGTAAGTTAACCCCTTGGTGCCTGTGCTTCCCGGCCCTTTAGGGGTTTCAGAAGCCAGGAGGCAGGGCGGGGTTTAGGGTCACATGATCGGGAAAGGTCCCGATCGAAAAAGGAGATCGGGACCTTTCCGTGAGTACCTGACATGTGTTCTGGGGGTGCGCAGGGCGCATGCTTTCAGCACATATGGGTTTTTTTAATAGAACGCAAATGTGCGGCCGCTCGGTGTCTAGGCCCAGATGCCGGGAGGCCGCAAATTTGCATTCGGCCGGCGTCAAGAGGTTAACTGACGTTAGACATCCTTCGCACCCTGAAGAAGACTGGCTCTGGATTACTGAATGATGATTCTGTGTGGGACAGTGCCCCAAAGGAAGTGAATATTCCATGAAGAACTGCTTTATTCATCCTACAATTGAAGAGCAACTTTTGAATAGACAAATAATAAAACTAAAATTGGGATTCTAAGTAGAACTAAAGGCAAAACCTTTAATAGAGTAAGCCCTTTCAAGTTTTTCTGCCCTCTTTGATCCATTTGGGAGATTTCCCTTTACTTCCTGTCCCATAGCCAAAACAGAAAGTGAGAGGAAATCCCTTAAAAGTGAGAGAGTCTATGGATATCACCAGAACTAGTGTCCCCATTGGAAGATCTCCACTCTATTCCTGTCCCGATGTTAATCTAGAATTTGGGATTTTCTTTTAATTTAATTTTCAATAATGCTAAACTTGACAAATAGAGAGGGCGAATCTCCCTAATAGCAGCACAGACAGCAATAAAAAAGAACAGGGGTTCTAGTCCCTCTCCACTCTATATAAAACAAAGGAAAAAAACATTTTTTCTTAGTTATACTCTAAGCTATCCTCAAATCCTGGCTTGATCATTTTCACACACTGCCTGGAAAGCATTTGTCAGCAAGGTGTTAATTCCATTATCTGGATCAATTAAAAATTGCCTCTGTTGCTAAAGTGAAGAGATAAAGAGGAGCGCCCCCTGCCTTATTAAAAAGGAACGGTCACACTGTTTATTACCTGGTCTCGCTTTACTCTATCAAGCTGTGCATACTTGATGCACAGAAATAGGTGGCAGAGTCTTCCTTCAACGACTCATTTAAGTGAAGATAGGAGCTGAAAACTGTAGGCCTCTTAAGATTCCATCTGTTCTTAAAATCCGCCTCCATGTCTTCAGATCCAGCTTCTATAGAGAGAACCATGAGCTTCATCCCCTGTCCAGGTTTGTTTTGGTACCAGTACATGTAGTAGTAGTTACTCGCATCCTGATCGCATTGCAGCACCGCCGGGTTTCCTGACTGAACAAGAAGTCTTCCAGCCTGTTTCACATTTACCAAACTATGACCTGCCAAAAATACAAGGTGGAGATATATTAAATCATTATTATGTTAAAAGAATGTGAACTCTATCACAAGAATGAAACTAGTAAAAAAACATTTGATTTGCAATAACCACAACTGCAACATCGAAAGGTCAATTGTTTTTGCCCTATGCTTCTTGGCTTCTCCAAAACACTCTACATTATTTATTATTGATATTATTTTTAGTAGTAGTAGTAGTAGTATGCTTTTTAATTGTATTATTATTATTAGCTGTAGTAGTAGCATAATTTGTTTTTACATATTTATTTATAGATATTATAATTATTATTATTAGCTGTAGTAATAGTAGTGGTAGCAGTAGCATAATTTGTTTTTACATGTTTTTTAATAGTATAATAATAATACATATTATTAATATTATTATTATTATTAGCTGTAATGGTATTGGTAGTGGTAGTAGTAGCATCATTTTTTTTATGTTTTTAATAGTATTATTAATGTTATTATTATTAGCTGTAGTAGTAACATAATTTGTTTTTACATATTTATTTATAGTCATATTATAATTATTATTATTAGCTGTAGTAATAGTAGTGGTAGCAGTAACATAATTTGTTTTTACATGTTTTTTTAATAGTATAATAATAATAAATGTTATTATTAGAATTAGCTGTAATGGTAGTGGTGGTAGTAGTAGCATCATTTGTTTTTACATGTTTTTAATAGCATTATTAATGTTATTATTATTAGCTGTAGTAATAGTAGTGGTAGCAGTAGCATCATTTGTTTTTACATGTTTTTTAATAGTATAATAATAATAATAAAAAATATTATTATTACTATTATTATTATTAGTAGCTGTAATGGTAGTGGTAGTAGTAGCATCATTTTTTTAATGTTTTTAATAGTAATAATAATGTTGTTATTATTATTAGCTGTAGTAGTAGCATCATTTGCTTTTACATTTTTTTTACCAGTAGAAGTAGTATAATTTGTTTCTACATGTTTTTAATAGTAGCAGTAGTAGTATGTGTAGCAGTTGTATTATAATTAGTTTTTACATGTTTTTATTTTTAACATTGTTTTTTATTGATATGCATAAAACCTCAATATTTGCATAGCCTCTCTATTCATCAACAGCGAAAAACATTGTAAAAAAGTATATATATATCCAGGGGCGGACTGACAACTCATGGGGCCCCCGGGCAATAGGTGATCATGGGGCCCCTGTGTCCTTGCCCAAAATCAAAAAAGCCTATGAAAAAGGTACCAGTGGCATCTCATGGGGCCCCCTACTGACCCCGGGCCCTTGGGCAGTGCCTGCGTTTCCAAATGGTCAGTCCGCCCCTATATATATATATATATATATATATATATAAATTAAGATTCTAACGTAAGACCTTTTAATAGCAGCAACATTATTCTTATTTTTTATTATTTAAGTGTATACCCCTTACTGAGCAGCAGTTAAATATAAATGTATGTAAAATTATAACTGTAGCACCAAGAATTTGTAATAGGGAAGCTAATATTGTAACTATTATTATTATTAATAATAATAATAATTAAATTATTTAATTCTTTCATAAATTCTTAAAAGCAACCTGCAGCAATTTCCTACCCTCAGCTCTAGTTTACAAATTCCTATTTGCTCGAGATTCTTCAGTCAGCACAATGATATGAGAACTCTTTATGATAAGCATATTTTTTTGTCTGTCGATCTATGTGATCATTTTTTAAGGAAAACCCATGTAGTTCAATTGTATCCTTTGACTTTACACACATAATTCTACACTGGTTAAATCTTGGTGTTGGGGGTAGATTTACTAAAGGAGAAAAGCGTTGACCTGTGCAAGTGAATGTTCACTTTGTAAAGTGAATGTTGATGAATAATGTAAAGCTGTGTTCACTTTGAATACTCCACCGCGGTTAAGAAACATTAAAAAGAAAAAGGGTTTTTTTTCTACCACATGATTAGGAATTCAAAATACAACTTTACTTGATTCACTAACATTCACTTTGCTAGGTGAATAGCTTCTGTTCCATTACTAAATCGACCCAACTATCACCGATATCCTCAATATCGCCATTTGTTACCATATAACGTTTTGCTCAGAGATTGGAATATATTTAAATATACATTTAACTTAGTCAACACATTACTTTGAATTAATATGGACAGCGGTGGTGAGATTTAACATTTACAAAATAATGAAACACATTTTGCAACATTAAAATCATTAGAGGAATCCTGCACTCACCTGGTAAGCAACTGATAACCAGAATCAGAGGTAGGAACTTTGCCATTTCAATCATGGAGACAGTTGTTTCCTGCAAAAACTATAAAAAATTGGTATTTAAGATGTCCTTTAAATGTGACATTAACAATACCAAAAAAACCTTGTGCTTCAATAAAGAAAATGACTGTAATTGGTTTTGAGATGTAACTACTCTATTTGCAAACATCATCCATCAACTAAACACTTTTTCTAAGGCTGCATCTGTCTGCCTTTCAGTTCCTGTACTAAGGATTTCTAAATGTTCCTCTTGTTTCCTGTTGGGTACTTGTTGGTTGATTAACTCTTTGGTACTCAATACTGTTAGGCTTTTTGGTCAGTCGTTCATTGCGTAAATCATTATAGCTTAGTGTAGACCACATCCTGAACGGTCCAAATTTTAGCATGTCAGCACAGGTTTGCGACCCTTAAGGGTGGAGCTTACAAAAAAGGGTGCAATATAGTCTAAATATGGTCAGTTTGGGAGTCTTAGTCTTTGAATGGAAGACAGTGGTGGACATAATCAGCAAAGGAACCCAATCCAAGAACATTTTTTGGAGTCCCAATTTTATTGTGAATAGATAGATAGATAGATAGATAGATAGATAGATAGATAGATAGATAGATAGCTATCAGCCTCTATGGTGTCCTGAACTCTCTCAGCATCTCTCTCAGACAACATTTACTGCCCAAATAGGATTCCTGAAAAATGGAATTTGATGCTTCATTCCACTATTAAAAGGTCCAGATACGACTTTATTCCAATAAAGGTCAGGGGGGTAATCCAAAGAGTAGCCAACAGGTTTATTATTATTATTATACAGTATTTATAAAGCACCAATAGTTCGCTCAGCGCTGTACATTACAAAGGGGGACAGAACATGTGACAGAACAATACCAATACAATGCAAAACATGAGGGGATCGAGGGCCCTGCTCTTTCGAGCTTACAATCTAGGAGGGAGGGGATGGTGGCACAGGAGGAGATAGCTGTGGGGGATGGAGTGGTAGGAAGAGTGGAGGAGGTCGGCAAGTTAGCAGGGGGTGGGGTAGGCTTCCCTGAAGAGGTGGGTATTCAGGGTGCGCCCAAAGGAGAGGAGAGTAGGTGATAATCTGATGGGTTGGGGCAGGGAGTTCCAGAGGATGGGTGACACTCTGGAGAAGTCGTGGAGGCGGGCATGGGAGGAGGAGACCAGGGAACTAGAGAGAAGGAGGTCCTGTGAGGAGCGGAGTGTGTGTGCTGGGTGGTACTTGGATATTAGGTCAGTGATGTAGTTCGGGGCAGTATGGTGGACAGCTTTGTTTTGTCAGTGTTAGGATTTTGAATTTGATCCGTTGCGCAATCGGAAGCCAGTGGAGGGATTGGCAGAGGGGGGTGGCGGAGACGGAGTGGTTGGAAAGGTGAATTAGTCTGGCAGCCGTATTCAGGATGGACTGAAGCGGGGATAGCCAGCGGTGAGGCAGGCCAGTGAGGAGGGAGTTGCAGTAATCGAGTCGTGATATGATGAGGGAGCGGATGAGCTGTTTAGTGGTTTCTGGGGTTAGGAACGTGCTGATTTTGGCGATGTTGCGGAGGTGGAGTCTGCACGAGTTTGTTAAAGATTGGACTTGGGGCTGGAAGGATAGGTTGGAGTCCAGAATGACACCAAGTACTCTGGCCTGCGGGGCGGGTTTGATGGTGGTGTTGTTGGACATGATGGAGAAGTCAATGGGGGGTGGGGTCCGGGCTGGGGGGAAGACAAGAAACTCGGTTTTGGAGAGGTTCAGTTTAAGGAAGTGGAGCGACATCCAGTCTGATATGTCACTCAGTAGGTGTGTGATTCGGGCGGAGACTGAGGGGGTGAGGTGGGGGGTTGAGAGATAGATTTGGTTTAGGTCCAAATATACCCCCTTGGCACCAAACCAGCCACTGACAAGACCTATGCTTACAATCACACTAGAAGAAGTACTATCATAGGTCCAGTTTACTTCTAATGCATTTACTATGTCCTCAGTCAAGCCCTGATGAGAGGGGTGTTTTTGGACCCGTGACATGTATAGCTACTCTTTGGATTGTTCCCCTGGTTTTTTGGGGGTTTTTTTTTAAATAAAGTCATCGTTGGACTTTTACAAGATTTGTGTCCAAGGTATGAAGCAATTTGCTATCCAATTCCACCTAAGTAGAGTTTGGCAGCAACTCCAATGCTTCCTAATTTTCAACCAGCGTCTGAAGAGATCAGTGCAGGGGTCAAGAATACAGCTGGAGCGGGTCTTACCGGTTGCATGACCAACATCTAATGTACAGTATGCACCAATGGCACATTCACCCCGATGTAAGATCTGCTTGTACGGTAAGTTTGTCCCTTTTTAACTCTATGCATCTTGCAGTTATAATTCACTTGTTTACTAGACAATCGAGAGATCATATTGGTGGAATACGTCTCATCAAAGAAATGGGATTTCAAGGCCTCATGCACCCCAAATATTAGCCAATACAGTTCAACTCTAGTCCTAATTTGTTTCCCATTTTTGATAGAGATGGGAAAAGTAACTGGTTACTCTTTACCGAGGAGTTCACTGACCCTTTGTCCTGTATGAGATAATGGCGGGCTATTGCTACACATGGTCTTAAGTTATTTCATGAAGCTAGATCGTATCTCTCTCTACTCTTTTCTTGTTTTATATGTACCTATTCTATGACAAGTTTAGATTATTTGCTTTACCTAGACTAGGTTGACCACTGACATTAGCCCCTTCACGCCTCAGGGTAAAACAAACCTTAATGCCAAAGCACAATTTTGCAACTTTGAAATGTTGTAAGGGAATTCCTGTATGGCGACTGGCACATAGAAATGCCATGAGTGCAACATCACGCATAGAAATGAGCAAGGGTGCATTTCTAATAAAAATAAGCATAGGCTTGCATATGCGCGCAAGAATGCACCTACAGTTTCTTGCACCAGGCAGACTATTTAAAGGAGGCTCTTACTCTCTGTCAGTGCTGAGTGGTCTTCAGCTAATTCCCTGTGTCCTGCTGTATCCTGTGTGTATCTGTTACTGACCCGGCTTGACATTGACCTGCTCTTGGATTCTGTTTATGCTTCTGCTCATCGGTTTCTGATTCTGGCCTCCTCCTGACCTCATCCCGTCTGATGTTCCGGTACCTCCTCGCCTGCTCATTGCTGACCCTGGCTATTACTCTGACTATGCTTCCAGCTCCAGTTTGGCTCTACAGTCTTGCTGAGTACTTGCCTGGCTATCTATTATATCAGCTCCGGTTATCATGGTGTGTTCCGGCCTCATGCTTATCAGAAGTTCTGGCAATCCACGTGCCCAGATGTTATGGACCTGGTGTGAGAGGCCAATGGAGAGAGGGCTTCCCTTGCAGCTAAGTTCCAGACTCCCCTGAGAGTGAGATAGCAGGAGTCAGGCCCAAAGTGGCACAGGTTGCCTGTAGGAGTGCTTGTTGGTGGTCCACCCAGGAGCACAGCTGATGCACTAAGATGAGGTCTGCAGACAGGTGGCGCCTGTGCGAGGTATGCAAGCCCTTCCGGGGAACAGAGGATTACTGGATAGCCAGTTCAAAGCCAAGGTCAAGTACCAGGTGCGAATCAGAACAGGCGTAGTCAAATGGGATAGCCGAGGTCATACACAGAGGAGCAAAGAGGGAATATCCGTTTGCCAAGCCAAGGTCAGATCAGGGGTTAAGCAGAGCAGACAGGTCCAAGAGCAAGCCGAGTCGGTATCAGGAAATCACAGATCACAATAGCACAGGAAACAGGAACAAGGTACTGGGAAGCCAGAGATCAATCAGCACCTGAGAGTAGGGCAGGGCTTCCTTATAAAGGCTGTTTGGAGCCAAATTTGAGTTGATGTGAACTTCTGCGGCCATGCAAGGTACTGGCAGGGGTGCCAGGTCTCCTAACACCTCTGCCCAGGACAGAGCCCTGACACCAGATCTTGCAGTTCCAGTGGAGTGCTTCCTTAACTGTAGCTGGCCGTTCTGGCATCTCCTCTGTTCCTGACCGGATGCCCTGCTTGATTTACCGAGGTTACACATCCAGCCGCAAGTTCTCCAATCAATATCCACAGGCACTCATGTTTCTCCTGTCCCTCAGCACCATCTGTTCCACCTTCAGTGGATCCTGGGTTGGAGATACAAGAGAGGCTGACCTTGTCAATTCAGACTTCTATCAGGTATGTACACGTGTTAATAAAACCATACATACCATCACAACTACTTTGTACATCCAGGTGAATTATACCTTGCTTATTTCAGGACAAATTGGGCTTTCATTTGGTGGTAAATGGTTATGGATATCTCCTGATTTTTTATTATCAAAGAAAAAATGGCTAAATAGTAAAAAAAAGTTTTTTCAAATTTACATTTCTTGTTACTTTCGTGACCTACTACCAAAGAACAACCCAAAATATATTCTCCTGCTCCTGACGATTGCGGGGATACCACGTATGTGTATTTTAGTTGTTGTTTGTACCCGTAGTACAGTCAGTACAGAAACATCAGTGCGCAGTTTGCTTTTTTTTGTCCTAAAACACACTGATACTGACGCTGATACTAATTTAAAGAAAATATCCTGACCCTGACCTTGACCTTTGACACTTACGTGACCCAAACACTAACCTTGGCACTGACCTAGATCAAACCTTGATCTAGGTATTTTTTCTTTATCTTTTATTTTATTTTGTAATATTTATTTATTTTTACACACTGTTGTATTTTTTTTTCCTTTCTGCAAGGAGAGAGAGATACAATGTATCACTCTCCTCCATTCAGAAAGAGAAAACACAGGGACAGGATGCACAGTGACTCATCACTATGATAGCCAATCAGAAGCTATCACAGCGATCAGGTGACCTGGTTGCAGGTCCCGATCGTTAGTACAGGATCTGGGGCTCTCGATGATACCTCGTTGTCGGTGCCAGGAGGGCGCTGTGTGGTGCGCTCCCAGCACAAAGGGAGTGGGGCCGAATATTTGTGTTACATCGGCGTCAAGGAGTTAGATATGCCTAGCAAGTCCTAACACTTCCACCTGTTACGATGCCGCAGTAGAAAGCCTTGGTTAGCTTGTTATTTGTGATCGGTTCTACATTCTGTAGGACTATTCCTTCAACTGTTTTTCTATATATTGACCAGTTGTACCATTGATACGATAGTTATGACTTTTACTATGGCCTACCATATTTTTGTTCAATCCTATGTACCATATATAGCCATCAATGAAGACAGAATTTAACCTCTTGGTGCCGGCCGAATGCAAATGTGTGGCCTCCCAGCATCTGGACCTAGACGCCGAGCGGCCACACATTTGCGTTCTATTAAAAAAAACATATGTGCTGAGAGCGCGCGCCCTGTGTGCTCCCAACACACACATTCGGTACTCACGGAAAGGTCCCGATCTTCTCTTTCGATTGGGACCTTTACCAATCATGTGACCACCATGACTGCGAATCACGGCGGTCACATGACCCTAGAACCCCGCCCCGCCTCCCGACTTCTGGAACCCTTAAAGGACTGGGAGGCGCCGGCACCAAAGGGTTGAAAATATATATCTGTATCCCTGGAATCCCTGGAATAGAAAGTGAAGGTAAATCTTCCCAATTGGCATGGAAAGCAGTAAAAACATAAACTAATTCATGTCTCTTCCTTCCATGATGCAGGGAGGAGTGGCTGTGGCCAGGCCTGAATACTGTCAAAGGTCCTTAGCCCTTTGTATGCCTTAGCCAGGTGGAAGTGGAACTTACTGAAGGATTCTTTACCTGGCTCCAGTGGGGAAGTGGGGGGTGGGGGGGGATATAAGATACATATCAGCAGCAGAAATGAGGGGGGGGGGTCTACTTTAAAGCTGGACTCCATGTAGACATAAAAGACATAAATGATGGCAGCTCTGTATTCATTAATACACTATTAATGTATTCTTATATGTAGGCAGTTTCGATACCGAAACTTGACTTGGTATCAGCCTCTTGCAATCTCCTGCACAGCAGAGCTCAGACTGGGAGAGGGAGGGGGCAACATTGCGAGAAATTCAGTTGTGCTACAGTGTGCTAACATCATATGCTGATAGGAGGAGAGAGCATGTGCTAACATCATATGCTGATAGCAGGAGAGAGCAAAGTGACAGAGAGATGAGTTATCAGTCATTTGTTTTTCATTGTACTGTCCAGACTTTGGAAGCACAAGGCCTATAAGAACTGATTCACACATATGCGGTGCAGATTAAAGCTCAGGTTTCACAGATAATTGATACAGTAGCTGTTCTGCGGTTCAGGTTGGGTTTACATAGGGTCTTATCCTGTTCACACATGTGTGGTTTGGAAACGGTTTCCACAGAAGTCAGTAGCCTGCAATCTGCACCTGAACTGGACCACACTGCTCAGAAATCGTGCACGACTCTTTTTCAATCTGCACTGAATCCACACCGCCAGTGCACTGGATGTATGTGAACAGGAACCATAGGAAGAATTGTTATTTAACATGCCATGCGGATTGGATGTGGTTCAAACTGCATCCAATCCGCATATATGTGAACTGACACTTAGCTTGGGTTCACACTGATGTGGTGCAGAATTTGCAGCGTTTTCTGTGCGAATTCTGCATCGCATCACGATCACACCCCGTTCATGCGAACCGCTACGGGTGTGTATGTTAAGTTAACAACATCCCGAAATTGGTCTGCAAAACACGGTGTGATGTGCAAAATCGGATCGCATAGGTGTGAATACCCATGCGATCCGATTCTAGTGCGGAACCAAAAAAGGGTCCTACAACTTTTTGGTGCGGATGCGGTGCGATTTGAGCCATACATAATGTATGGCTCAAATCGCACCGCACAGAATTTGCATGTGATTTTCACAGGAATGCAGTGCGGTTCCAGTGCGAATCACATGCGATGTAGCGCACCGCATTAGTGTGAACCTAGCCTGGGTGTTACTTAACTGCAGCAGAGAAAAATCTGATAACTTTCTCTGTGTGTTTCTTCTTATTTCACTGTCCAGTTACAGGCCGGGGGTGGGAAGTAGACCTGTAAGTGAAAGTAAAACTGCAGCAAAGAGTGCTGTGCTCTGTGGCCAAGCTGTGTAAATGTCAGCACTGAATGAACAGGATTACAAATCATTTGGCAGGTAAACCAGCTCCCATACAGTATATGTTTTCTTCTATCTATTAAACTGTTTGCCTGGAGTTCAGCTTTAAAAACAGTTATGCCAGGCTGATGGATTTGATGGATGATGATGGATAGTGAAAAGGTAAAAAAAAAATGTTGAGAATCCATTACATATCTTTATAAACATGTAGAATATACAAAATAGATTTAATTAAATGCATTCATTTGTAAAAAGATATGTTCTAATATTAAGAAGGGATTACGTAGAAAAAATGTTTATTTGCAGATATAAAAGTTGTCTAAATTAGTGTTCTTGCAAGAAAAAAAAAGTAACAATATCAATCATTTATTAACAGGTTCTATAAAGTATATTTAAGGAAAACAGAAAACTGCTCCCCCTGCAGGCATGCCTGTGAATAGTTCTGTATGTCATCGATATAACGCACCCTCTGAGATTTGAGGGTTTTATGCCTGCCAGTAATTTACTATCTGCAGCTGTGCCTACTGACTGCGCAGAAATACACGGCAGAAAGCTGAGGGTCTGCTGCCGCCAGGCTCAGAGCAGAATTCAGAATGTGAGGTCTATTGAACGTCCAGGCTTTGAATGGTGTTTCCATATCACCTGAATTGGCATCTGCTGAATACACCATAAGCTGTAGACCTTCTCCTGTTTTCTGCTGGTACCAATACATAATGTAGTTGGTCTCAGTATAATGTTTGCATGAAAGTTCCACTGGATCCCCTTTTTTGACCACTAGGAGCTTATGACCCTGATCAACCTTCACCTCCTGGCACAGACCTGTAACAAGAAGCAAAAGTCATGTTACTCAGTTTTAAAGTTTTGCATATTAAAATTGGCAACAAAAGTAAAAGATGAAAGTAAGAAAGAAAAACTATATCAGACCGACCTTTGTACACCATAACTTTTTTTAACATCCAATATTGTATTGGTTATAGTATAGTGACAATGCTATCTTAATCAATATGGTAATTGTACGTGTATGTTCTAAAGTCTAGGAACTTTGCAGAAACAACACATCCTATTTTTTTTTTTTTGCTTTACCTTCATACCCTTTACTCTAAATGGCTAATCAAATAAATGTGTTACAATATAATAAAGTTGCATTTAAAAATTCAAAGATTACACTATGTAAAACCATTATTAAAAATGCAAAAATAGAGAAAAAAAAACTACATAATAAAACCCAAGAGCAAACTAATAATACATGATAGTAGTAAAATATAAAAAAATGCAAAAAAAACAGTAATAAAAAAAAAAACAGCATTAAAAAATTATCTTTGACATTATAATAAAGCACTATTTAATAATAAAACACACAAAAAAAAGAAATAGCATTACAGTATAATAAAGCAGTACTTAAAAAAATAATCGACAAAAAAGCAAGCATTACAACCATTAACAGCTCAACTACAAAACGTAGTATAGAAACACAATAGTAAAACAAATTACAATATGAAAAAAGCACACAAAGTAGCATTTAAAAAATTGCAAAACATAAAAAATAAGAAGCAGTATTTAAATAAAGCACAGAAATATTACATATCCTAAAGCAGTATTGAAAATACATGACTTTATAATAAAACAGTATGAAAAAAACCCCCACAAAAACAAATTACATTAAAAAAGTATTTAAAAAAATATTTAAAAAACACTTGTATTTATATAGTAGCAGAGGATCCATAGTCATTTTTAACATCCCCCCCCCCCCCAAAAAAAAAATTAAAATAAATAAAGCCTCCGTGTTACATATTTTAGCCTATTTGTTACTATTAAAAACACGTATGTTCCTATCTCCACAAAATATGTTTCTTGCAACCTCAGCAGAGTGAAACCACAGAGAATTTGACACTTACCTGGAAGAATTTTTATTATTAAAATGAAAAAAAGTTCTTTGATCATGTTGCAGGTTTTGACATCTGGGGAAGACGACAGATTCGTAACAAATCTGTATAAATAAATGTAATTTTTATAGGAGATCTGTAAAGATTGTTTGCCTGTTATGATCTCTCCATCTGTACCTACACGTCCACGTAATGTGCGATAATTAAACTATTTTGTTTCCTGTTTCCTCCCACATACACATGCATTGTACAGTATTGAACGGTCTATACATTCTGCTTCTCTGGGGAAGTTTGCTCAGTGATCACTTTCTATGCAAGGTGGGGAGGAAAGAAGGAAGGGTGCAATATTATTTCCGACTCTGGGTACTCTGTTTATCTGTTTTTTGGGGTTTTTTTGTAGCTTCACAGAAGAAAATTATATTTTGTAGAACATATTTAAGAGCCCAAACTGTGGGGGTTGATCTACTAAAGGCAAACAGGCTGTTCACTTTGCAAGAGCATTTTCCCTTAGCTTAGTGAATGAGGTGTAAATTCTCCTTTTCAAAGAATACCCAATCACATGCAAAGGAAAAAACAATTATTATTATTATACAGTATTTATATAGCGCCAAAGGGTTTGCTCAGCACTGTACAGTAGCAAGGGGGACAGAACATGAGACAAGACAGTAACAATACAATACACGAGGGGTTTGAGGGCCCTGCTCTTTCGAGCTTACAATCTAGGAGGGAGGGGATGGTGGCACAGGAGGAGATGGCTGTGGGGGATGGAGTGGTGGGAGGAGTGGAGGAGGTTGTTAGGTGAGGTCAGGTGTTAGGTGAGGTTGGGGTAGGCTTCCCTGAAGAGGAGGGTTTTCAGGGTGCGCCTGAAGGTGAGGAGGGTAGGTGACAGTCTGATGGATTGGGGTAGGGAGTTCCAGAGGATGGGGGAAGTCCTAGAGAAGTCCTGCAATCGGGCGTGGGAGGAGGAGAACAGGGAGCTAGAGAGTAGGAGGTCCTGTGAGGAGCGGAGGGCACGGGTAGGGTAGTATTTGGGTATCAGATCAGTTGCGTTGGGCAATCGGGAGCCAGTGAAGGGATTGGCAGAGGGGGGAGGCAGATGTGGAGCGGTTGGTGAGGTGGATGAATCTAGCCGCTGAGTTTAGGCTCGACTGGAGTGGGGATAGCGATCGTTTGGGTAGGCCAGTGAGAAGGGAATTGCAATAGTCCAGGCGTGAGATGATGAGGGAGTGTACGAGTTGTTTGGTGGTGTCTGGGGTGAGGAATGTACGTATCTTGGAGATGTTGCGGAGGTGGAGCCTGCAAGATCTAGATAGCAGTTGGATGTGGGGTAGGAAGGAGAGGTGGGAGTCCAGGGTGACACCCAGGACTTTGGCATGTGGGGTGGGAGAGATGGTGGCGTTGTTAGTAGTGATGGAGGGGATGGGGGGGGCGCGGGGTGGGGGGAAGACCAGGAGCTCGGTTTTGGAAAGGTTAAGTTTGAGGAAATGGAGCGACATCCAGTCTGATATGTCGTTTAGGAGGTGGGCGATGCGGGCAGAGAGTGAGGGGGTGAGGTGGGGGGTGGAGAGGTAAATTTGGGTGTCGTCAGCATAGAGGTGGTAATTGAAGCCGTGGGAGTGAATAAGTTTGCCAAGGGAGGAGGTATAGATGGAGAGGAGGAGGGGCCCGAGGACAGAGCCTTGGGGGACCCTGACAGAGAGGGGGAGGGTGGCAGTGTTGTAGGTGACGCTGAAGGAGTGTTGGGAAATGTTTTTGCTTGCACATGATTGGATGATGAAAGTCATCAGAATATCGCCTCATTCAAAAAGTTAAGGGAAAATTTCCATACAAAGTGAACAGCTGATTTAAAACCCCTTTAAGACTCAAAGGAGGAGATTTACTACAATATGTGCACACAGAATCTCACGCACCTGTGCATAGTGACCAATCAGCTTCCAGGTTTATTGTCAAGGTCTAATTGAAGTTGATTGGTTACTATGCACAGCTAGAACAGATTCTGTGTGCTCCAGTTTTAGTAAATCTCCCCCAATGGTTGAATGCTGAAAGCATTCTTAACCACTTCAATACCGGGCACTGTCACCCTTTCCTGCCCAGGCCAATTTTCAGCTTTCAGCGCTGTCGCAAATTGAATGACAGTTGCGCGTTCATGCAACACTGTACCCATATGAAAGTTGTATGACTGTTTAGAGAAAGATAGAGCTTTCTTTTGGAGGAATTTAATCACCACTGGGGTTTTTTTATTTTTTGCTAACCAAACAAAAAAAGTCCAGAAATTTGAAAAAAAGTTCTTTTTTTTTAGTTTCTGTAATATAATTTTGCAAATAAGTAATTCTTCTTTTTCACTGATGTGTGCTGATAAGGCTGCACTGATTAGAATTGATAGGCTGCACAGATGGTCACTGAAAGGCTACACTAATGGGCACTGATGAGGCTGCACTGATAGGCGGCACTGATGGATACGGATGAGGCTGCACTGATAGGCGACACTAATGGACATGGATGAGGCTGCACTGATAGGTGGCACTGATGGACACTGATGAGGCTGCACTGATAGGCGGCACTGATGGACACTGCACTGATAGGCGACACTGATGGACACTGATGAGGCTGCACTGATAGGCACCACTGATGAGCACTGATAGGCGGCACTAATGGGCAGGGCTGCTATTAGAAACCATGGGGTCCCATATAGCCAACTTGACAGGCCCCCCCCCCAAAAAAAACACAGTTTACTATGCTTCCGTTATGAATGAACACAGTGAGTGATCGGTAGTGATCACTCATTGTGTTAATTCAGAAAAGGAAGGAACTGGTAAATGTGACATATTTACCAAACCCTTCCCTCACTCTCCATTCTGAAGGACCCTTTTGTGTGCTTGCTGCTGCTGGAAGGAGAGGAGGGAAGCCGGCAGGGGGAGAGGATGACACTGGGGGGCCTGGGAAGCAGGGGGAAATGAATAGTGCACAGGGAGAGTGATGGATGCACCAGGGGGACAATTACTGGAACTGATTGCCTGCATGACTACCTCTGCAGCAGCTGAAAGCCAGCAAGAGGGAGAGGAGAAGAAGACAGCTTTCAGCTGCTGCAGAGAGACCCATATAGGGGCTCAGTTCCAGTAATTGCCCCCCCCCCATAACGATCACCCTCCTTGCCCACATCCGATTCACCCAGCTGTCTGGGCCCCCCTGATGGCCCCGTACAGGAGGACTGGTGGTACCCCCTTATCCACAGCCCTGCTGATGGGAACTGATGAGGCTGTACTAATAGGTAGCACTGATGAGCACCGTTAGGCACTGATGGGCACTAAAAGGCAGCACTGATGGGAACTGATTGGCAACACTGATAGGCACCGATTGGCACTGATGGGGCTGCACTGATAATCAGGGTACTGATGACCAGTGTCCTGATTATCAGTGTAAATGTCCCTTGTTACAGTTGCTGGTTACCGGCTCTCCTCTTCCCATGCTGTGACAGTGCATGAAGAAAGGACTGTCGATAACCGTCTGTTTACAATGTGATGAGCTGTGATCACATAGTAAAGGGCTACTGTGATTGACCCTTTACCATAATCTGTGATCAGCTGTGTCAAAAGGACACACAGAATGTGCCGGTCAGGGGATGGTTTTGGGAGGACGTCTATAGATGCCCTCCCAGAACTAGACAACCTCGCTGTAGCCCTATTTTGCTCTCTCTAGTTGTCCTAGTTACCTTTATTACTAATTGTAAAAATAAAAGAAAACTCCAAATTTTGGGTTGTCACCAGAGCAGGAATGGAGGGGAAATATTCTAATGGGGGCACTAGTTCTCGTGACAACCAGGGAACTCTGGAGGGATTTCCTCTCACTTTCTGTTTTGTTTACGGGACAAGAAGTAGAGGCAACTCTCCTCAATGGGTCATAAATGACAACAACACCTGATAGGGGTTATAACCCTCCGTTATTCCATCAACAATGGAAAAAAAAGCTCTGCCTATAGTTCTATATTTAAACCCAATTTAGCATTCTCCCCATCCCCCCAAAACCCCCCTGAAGCCCATTGCTACCACTATTAAATAAATAATGATATTACTTTCCTGGCTGGTCTGGTGATGTCACGGGTTCTTTCTCTTCTTCTAAGAAGGGGGGCTGTGATTATTGATGGACAACATAGAACTCACATAGTGGTAGAAGAAGTACTGTGAGCCATGTTGGTGTGTTTTCTTTATATCTCTTGTCTATGATTGGGTATTGATAGAGATCACAGCTACTATAGAGTCAATACCAAAATGGCTGATCATCATACATTCAAGAAATTAAAGTGGACCATCTACTGTACAAAGTTGAATGGATTGTGATTGTATGGGTACAAGCCAATCACAGCCTTCACTACTAAAGACCCTGGCATAATTCTAAGGTTGTTAAAGTTGAATTCCAGGTATTAATGCATAGTTCCATTGATCCAGATGGGATCCATATGTGCCATATGTGTGGGATCCATGTGGAATTTGGAAATCTGCTTGGCACGGGACCCAGAAGCTAGTAGAGATCACTGGAGTAGCAGTTCCCATTACAGAGTGGCTACTAGCTTCTGGGTCCCGTGCCAAGCAGATGCCCTGCTGCTTAGTGAGCACAGAAGATCTCTCACTTGGCACGGGCTCCATTAAGGAAACACTTAGCATTTTTCAAAGCATTTTTTCAAAGTATTTTCTGAAAGGGCGAGGTGGAGAGGTGAGGCAGTGATGTCACAATCTCTACCTCATCCAGAGAACACTTTGCGTTCATTTAAAAAATGCAAAGTGTTCTCTGAATGGTGCCTCTGCTAATCCAGAGACCTTCTGTGTTCACAATGCAGCAGGGCATGTGTTGGCATGCTGTGGTGTATTTTGGTTTTGTGCTGCCCTAGGCAACACAGAAATAGGACGCTCCCTTCCCCGGCGGAGAGAGTCTGACACTGACCAACACCAGACCCCCCCCACTCACCGAGAGAGCCTGACAATGACCAACAACACCCCTGCCCCATCCCCAGAAAAAGACACTCACCTCACAGCTCTGGACATCCCCAGGAACGACAGTCGGGCTCTGCATACAACATCAAGCAGCCCCTTTGGATCACACCTGGACCCCATGTTACACATGTCCCTTCAATGCTGCCCCCCTAAAAAATGCCGCCCTAGGCAAATGCCTTGTTTGCCTTGTGGTAAATACGCCCCTCTTGGCATGGGATTCGGAAGCTAGTGGAGATCACTGTAGTAGCACCATGGGTATGGCACATACATATTTACACTGATCCAAGCTGGAGTAATGTAGCTGTAAAATAGCTAGACCTAAATTTAATCTCCAAAGCAAGCCTGTCTTAAAAAGTAAAATACACCTCCCCCCACACACCCACATCATCACCATAAACAAACACCCTTCAGCACTTACATGCTATCCCCATTTGCAGCACCTTGGCCTTGTAATTGGCCACTGTAGGCCCTAAATGCTACATTGTCGGTAGGCAAGTTGTCATTGAGTAATTGAGGTAGAAATTGGAGCAGCAGGTCAAGTGCCACTACAGGTCATGTTAGGCATCATAGGGTGCCAGCACAGCATCTGGGGGATGATCTTTGCTTTTGGCTTTGGCCCTGAGTTTGCTATTTAGGACTCATTTACTCTGTTCCATTTGGATTTTCAAGTTGCATGGGCCCATTCATTTTTTGTGGACCCTCAAGACACATTCAGGGGCCAAAAAAAAGTATACCTGACTTATGTTTTTCCAGTTCACCAAATCAATGAGCATGTGTTTCCCATAGAACAGGGGTTCCCAGTTTGAATCACAGTCGGGACACTATAGGCCTGGAGTTTGCATATCCAACCTAAGCTTGCATGGGTTTCCCCCCACACTTCAAAGTCATGCTGGTAGGTTTATTGGCTCCTTTGCAAACTGGCCCTATGATGTGCAAGTGTGAGTGCATGCATGTGAGATAGGAACCTTAGATTGTAAGCTCCTTGTGGGCAGGGACTGATGTGAATGCATAATATGTAAAGCATGGGTTGTACTGAAGGTCAAGTATGCTTGTTTGGCGCACTATGGACCTTGAAGTCCCATTAAAAACGGAAAGGCTTTGCCATAGGGCACGCAACGCATGTTGTTACAATGCCCTTCAGCTTGTATTAATCTATATCTGAAGACAGAGCTTTTTGTATAAGTCTTGTATAAAGCATGGAAAGGTGAAAAAAAGTCATTGTTTGTTTCCTGTGTCCCATTAAGGAGACTTCACTTCCTGTTCAGAAGACACAACAAGAAGTGAGAAGAAATCTCTCCAAGGTGAGGACATCCCCTCTTAGATGATTGTCACTGGACCAGGGGTGGACTTATCATTTGATAACTCGGGCACTGCCCGAGGGCCCGGGGTCAGTAGGGGGCCCCATGAGCTGCCCCTGGTACCTTTTTCATAGGCTTTTTTGAGTTTGGGCAAGGACACAGGGGCCCCATGATCCCCTATTGCCCGGGGGCCCCAAGAGTTGTCAGTCCGCCCCTGGTTCCGCTGCTTCTGGGCTGGAGAATCTGGAGGGAGAACACAGATCGCCAGTGAAGGGCTGACATTGTTCCTTCATATACTGGCCATCTGTGTGCTGAGATGATCAGTGGAGAACATGTTCTCCGCTGATCATCTCTGTTTCCTAAACCTCTAATGATCGGAGATCAGCAACCATCCTTAGGATCACCGCTGATCTCTGTTTCATAAAAGGACACCTAAATGTCATGTAGGTTGGGGGTGGGAGTAGAGTTATTTGGTGGAGGACAAATACAGTAGCTTTAAAGGGGGCCCCATGAGTTGTCAGTCCGATCCTGCACTGGACTAGGTGTCACCACTGGAAGATTTACTCGGTATCCTTGTACTGGTGACAACTGTAAAATTTGGAATTTCCCATTTCTTTCATAAGAACACCTAGAGAGGACCCTTAAAAGGTTCTTCCACGGTCAGGCAGCAAGGAAAACCTTGACGGTTGCCACCTTACTGTTGACACCCAGAGACCCTGTTGACAATTACCACTGGTTATCTATATAAGCAGCATGACCTGTAGCCCAAACAAAGAGGAAAGAAAAAAATAATAATTTGCACCAGTTTCTGCTAAAGCCTACATTATATAACAAACAGGAATAATAATAACATAATAATAATATTAATAATACTAATTAATAATTGTATAATAATAGATGATCCTATATTAAGCAGCTCCCCCTCCAGGTATCATTAAGAACTGACGCTGACTCCCAATGAGGTTCTGTGCTGGCGTCTGCACTGACATTTCCAACTGTGTTGGCTGCTTGCACAGAAGTAGACAGCAGAGTCATCGGCACTGGCTTTTGACAGTGTCAGCGTGGAGCTGAGTACATCAGGCCTGTTCAGAGTCCAGGACCCGAACCCCTCCTCCATTTTGCTGTTATCACCACCACCTGTTGAGTGAACCATAAGCTTCAGTCCTTGCTGTCCTTTCTGTTGGTACCAAAACATGGCTAAATAGCTGCTCTGTGTGTGCCGACATTTAAGTTCTGCAGATTTCCCAGAATGCACTATGAGAAATTTATCCTGGGTCACCTCCACCAACTGGGACAAACCTGGGAGGGGAAAGAATAATATCAGTGATAGCAACAAAATAACAGTAACAATAAAAACAAAATAACTACAGCAACAATACTAATAATAACCACACAAAAAATAAATATGGCAATATTAATTATAACAAACACAAAAATGACAATAACAATATCAATATTATTGTTATTATTAGTATTATTATTATTATTATTAATATTATTAATAATATTAATAATAAGAAGAAGAAAATGCCAACAACAACAATATCAATATTATGATTATTATTATTATTGTTATTATTATTATTATTAAGAAGAAAATGCTATTTAATAATAATAATGTTAAAAACTGCGAAGACAAAAAAGTAAAAATAACAATAATAATAATAGTAACAGCAATATTTTTAGCTTCCTTACTCTTTGGGGACCCCCTCATTTTTAGTCTTTTCTTTTTTTCACTCATTCTATATCTTTGCTCCTAGGCATTATTGTTACATTGGTCTAAACTGTGTAATAACTACACAAAATATAAAAATGTCAATAATAAATACAAACAAAGAATGCCAACAACAATATCATTATTATTATTATTACGAAAGAAGAAGATGAAAATCAAAAACAATAATAATGATAAAAACGTCAAAGACAAAATAAAAATAATAATAATTAATAACAACAACATGGCTTTTGGCTTCCACACCCCTCTCATTGTTTTCTTTTCTTTTTTTTCTCCTTTCTATCTCTTTGCTACTTGGCATTAATGTTGTATTGGCCTAACTGTGTGATGAGTCATGTTGTGCAATATTCTAAAGCACCAATAATAATAATAAAGAAAAATAAAATCACCAGACATATAATAAAAATAATAACATTATAACACCAATAATAAAAATATTAAAAGCACCAACAATGAAGAAAATAACAAGTAAAAATAACAGCAAAAATAAAAACAAAATAACTACACCAACAATACTAATAATAACCACACAAATAATAAAGATGGCAATATTAATTATAACAAACACAAAAATGACAATAACAATATCATTATGATTATTATTATTATTATTAAGAAAAAGAAAATGCCAATTACAATACTAATGTCAAAAACAGCGAAGACAAAAAGTAACAATAATAATAATGATAATAATAATAATAATAATAGTAACAGCAATATTTTTGGGCTTCCTTACCCTTGGGGACCGCCTCATTTTTAGTCTTTTCTTTTTTTTCCTCATTCTATATCTTTGCTCCTAGGCATTATTGTTACATTGGTCAAACTGTGTAATAACCACACAAAATATAAAAATGGCAAATTTATCCTGGGTCACCTCCACCAACTGGGACAAACCTGGACAAATACAAACAAAAAATGCCAACAACAACAATATCATTGTTATTACTATTATTACTATTATTATTATTATAAAAAAGAAAATGAATACCAATAACAATAATAATGTTAAAAACAGCAAAGACAAAACAAAAATAATAATAAAGTTAATAACAACAATATTTTTGGCTTCCACACCCTAGAGGACCTTCTCATTGTTTTCTTTTCTTTCTTTCTCCTTTCTATCTCTTTGCTACTTGGTATTAAGGTTGTATTTGCCTAACTGTGTGATGAATCATGTTGTGGAATATTCTAAAGCACCAATAATAATAAAAAAGAAAAATAAAATCACCAGACATATAATAAAAATAATAATAATATTATAATAACACCAATAATAAAAATATTAAAAGCACCAATAATGAAAGTAACAACACCAGAAATAACATTCTTGAATATCCTCATGTATTTGTTAAAAAAAGAAGAAAGAAAAAAATTTAATATACAATTAAATAATTCTTACATGGAATTATGTGTAGCAAAAGAATCCAGAGGCACTTTAACATTTTTGCTAAAAATAAAATTAGAAGCAAAAATTGCTAGAGCTGTTGTAAGGTACTTCATTAAATGATGTTCATTTCATATGATGCTACGTGTCTAATTTTTCTTGTGATCTACATTGTGTATCTGTTTCTTAATTTCCTGTTCCCACCCACTGTAGTCACATGTCTGAAGTAGGTAGAGCCTAGTCCTTGCAGCTCCGAGTCTTGGGTTCAATGGTTAAATATCCAAAGGCTGTTCACTTAGCAAAGTGATTTTCTTTTATTTGCAAAGGAGTTTTCACCTAGTTTAGTGAATGAGGTGAAGCTATGCTAACTCCATAAATCCAATCATGTGTCTTTTTTTTGTCATTTTGAGTGAGAATTCTTTGCAAAGTGAATTTTAACCAGATTCAGAAAGCAAAATGAAAGTTCCCTTGCAATGTAAAAAATTCACTCTGAGATATAAACTTGCTATACTTTTTTAGTAGAAAAGAAAAAAACAGGGCGCACCCTCCTCGTGCATTACCGTAATAATAGGACATTTATTTAAAAAATGCATTTTCACAAACCAAAAAGGTAATAAAAACAGAGACAAGGAGTCAAAGATGTCAATCCAGGACATCAGAGGTCCTCGGGTGAAAGTGCTAAAGCGTTTCGGGAGTCGACCTCCCTTCCTCAGGCTTCCAACTCCTGAAACGCGTTAGTATTTCACCCGAGGACCTCTGCTGTCCACAATTGACATCTTTGACTCCTTGTCTCTGTTTTTATGACCTTTTTGGTTTGTGAGTATGCATTTGTAATTTGTTTATTAATTTCCTAATATTACGGTAATGCACGAGGAGAGT
Organism: Staurois parvus; assembly: GCF_062004578.1. NCBI lineage: Eukaryota > Metazoa > Chordata > Amphibia > Anura > Ranidae > Staurois > Staurois parvus. Next base: position 1,350,030 of record NW_028318554.1, on the reverse strand, counting down.
GCGCCCTGTTTTGTTCTTTTCTGCTAGTATCAAGATTCCCCGATCTATCAAGGGCAGCACCTCAGCGAGTGCTAGATTCTGTGTTTTCTGTGCAGCATGAAGATTTGAGCGCTGGTTTCTGGCATCTGTTGGACTTTTTTAGTAACATACCTTACAGTGGCATACATGGACTAGCACAGGGATGGGCAATTCATTTTTCCAAGGGGCTACATGAGAAACTGGGACTATTGTGGAGGACCAAACATAATTCTGCTCGATGTTAATTTTGGACCTGGGAAGGTCTGTGGGTACATAAACATCTAGAAAACAAACACCTGGCACAAGGAATAATAGGTACAACTGCTCATGAAATAGGTCTCTTTCAGATGGGCAGTCAGAGGTGGTAAAAAGGGTGTCTAGGGCCCTCTCAAAGCACTTCCACACAGAGAGTGCAATCACAGGGTTCAGGGGTCAATGGATGGCAACATGTTTTAGGAGAAACACCCCCTTTGTCAAGCCCAAGTGGAAGTGCTTGGAGAGCAGCCATGGACGCTGCAAGCAGTCATCCTTCTTGGTGGGTCCAGTGCTTTGCTTTGTGGCTTACCGATCCCTGAGATCTCTGAGATCCTTTCTGGCCCTCCTGACAACTGCCACTCTGCACCTTGAGCTTCACACTGTGTTATTCGATGTAGGTCAGGGGTGCTCAACATTTTGAAGAGTGAAGCCACTTAACCACTTCACAAACTTCACAAGGCTACAGAGTGGTTGTCCAGTTCTGGGAGGACATCATATGACATCCTCCCAGAACACAACCACTCCCAGGGGTGTGCACCCAGCACTGTTCATGATCGCTGTGTCCTACGGACACAGCTGATCACATGATGAAGTAAAAGGCCAATCACAGCGGCCTTTTACCACATGATCAGCTATGTCCAATGACACAGCAGATCACCGAGTAAATACAGTTGCCACTTTCATCACAATGTTACAGCCGATAACCTGCACTGATCATAGGGCACTGATGATCAGTGCCCAGCAATGCCTCCCACCAGAGCCCATCAGGGCCCAGCAGTGCCTCCCCTGAGTGCCCATCAGTGCCACCCATCAGTGCCCAGAAGTGCCACCCATCAGTGCCACACGTCAGTGCTCAGCAGTTCCACCCATCAGTTGCCCCATCAGTGCCCAGCAGTGCCACCAGTCAGTGCCGCCGGTCAGTGTTGTCAGTCAGTGTCATCAGTCAGTGCTGCCCAACAGTACCGCCTATCAGTGCCTATAATTGCTGCATATCAGTGCCCACCAGTGTCACCTCATCAGTGCCATCTTATTGGTGCAGCCTATCAGTACTGCCTATCTGTGCCACCTCATCAGTGCCCATCAGTGCTGCCTATCAAAGCCCATCAGTGCTGCCTATCAGTGCAGCCTCATCAACACACATCAGTGAAGGAGAAAAATTACCTGCTTGCTAAATTTTATAATAGAAACAAAGAAAAACATTTTTTTTCAAAATGTTTTATATTTTGTTTGTCTATAGTGCAATAAATAAAACCCCCAGTAGTGATTAAATACCACCAAAAGAAAGCTCTATTTGTGTGAAAAAAATGATAAAAATTTCATATGGGTACAGTGTTGCATGACCGCGCAGTTGTCGTTCAAACTGTGACAGCGCTGAAAGCTGAAAATTGGCCTGGGCAGGAAGGGGGTATAAGTGCCCGGTAGGCAAGTGGCTAAATGATTTGGTAAACAGTTGCGAGCCACAGAGAATTAATTTATTTTGAAAAGCATAATGAATATATATATATACAATTAAACAGGAGGGGCGGCATCAGGGGCGGACTGACAACTCATGGGGCCCCCGGGCAATAGGGGATCATGGGGCCCCTGTGTCCTTGCCCAGACTCAAAAAAGCCTATGAAAAAGGTACCAGGGGCATCTCATGGGGCCCCCTACTGACCCCGGGCCCTCGGCAGTGCCCGAGTTTCCAAATGGTCAGTCCGCCCCTGGGCGGCATATACACGAACCAGTGCTCTCCATTTTCCTTCTGCAGCTGCTTGATGCTGACAGGAGGAAGAGGAGAAGAAGCCGGCTTTCAGTGCTGCAGGAGGAAAATGCAGAGGATTGGTTCCTGTATTTGCCACCCCTGCTGCCAGAATATAACAGGGAGAATGCATGGGCCTCCTGGAAAATGGGGCAAGGTGGCCATTGTGACTCCTAATGCTACACCAGTGGTTGAGGAGGTGTGGTAAAAACATGTTTCAACTATGAGGTTCTAATGCCCTCCAAACCGCAAATGTAAACAAGCCCATACTGTCCTGAGCCCCCCATAAGGCTGCTTTCACACCCGGGTGCAGCGCAGTGCACCTGCAACTTTCTTGCGGGTTAGCTGCGTTTTGCTGTAGACTTCTATTATGTCTTGGGGGTGTGGTGCATTTTCAGATGCATTCAGGAGTTTTGGTGTGCTTTCAGAAAGTGCAGAATCCTGCAGGATATGATAGAAGTCTATGACTCAGTGCAGCTAACCTGCTGGAGAGCTGCAGGTGCACTGCACTGCACC